>NC_071286.1:3258441-3267962 GCF_943735745.2 Anopheles bellator | reverse complement strand
TCTGTTTCAAATGATCGGATTTCGCGGTAACGTAGCCGACCGGTTTTCTTTCCCGATTCCCGTTGGATACATGTCAAAACTCGCACCAGCTGAATTTTGCTCAAATTGCTTGAAAACTATCCGAGTTTAAACTGAAATAAACTTAAATTTTGTATGGGAGCCCTCCTTTGTAAAGAGGGGAGAGGGTTTCAAACATTTACCAGAACATTTCCATACAGAACATTTTTATATATTTATATTTTTATTCTCGGAGAATTCAAGGGGATAAATAAAAACAATCGAACATGCGACTTCGACCTAAGACAAAAGAGTAAATACGAGGTAATGTCTCTTCTTCTTTTGGCGCTACAACCGCTGTGCGGTCTTGACCCGCTGTGCGGTCTTGAGACATTGTTAATATCTCTGGTTAAACTTGCATTAAACAGTTGAATTTAGTTTAATTCATTCTCCTCTTGTCGCAACATTATCATCGTTACATCCCGTTTTTTATGTTCCACCAAAGACAATATGTAGTGCGTGATCTTTTAATAATCATCAATTCCTGCCGGATTCGGTCATCTGTTTGATTCCGAAATTCCTTACTCCAATCAAACGACTAAACGGCGCATTTCGGGACTACGGCGTTTCTTTATTCTTCATCGCGCCTTACAGCATATAGGCTTACACGGTTTGCTACTTCTTACACCGTACTTCCCCCCACCGGCAGCAGCACCATCCTCCTCTACTCTAGATCCTCACAGTAGGGCAACTTCTCGTCGGCTAACCGTCGTCGCGGTCCCATCACGTTCTCGTTTCCGCCACCGTTCATAAACGTTGTCCAGCCATCTCTAAAGTCGGTCCAGAAGTTGGACGTTTCGCTGGGGTTCCCGCTGGCCACCACATCGCTATTGCCACCGGCCATGTAATTAAGCATGCCTTGGAACAAATTCTGCGGCACGGCATTGGCCACCATTTCGCCGAAGGGCCCACGGCGGCCGGTTGGCTGAGGGTCTTTGGCGGAGGCTACCGGTGCGGCCGGCGCTGCCATCGCATCACCATCTTTCTCTCCCGCGGCACGCCCTCCGAAAAGGCGGCTCGGTCGTGGCCGAGAATTTCGCCGCCGGCCAGACGCCACAACGTCGCCGCCGCCACAAACTCGTCGACACTCGGCACAATCGACCGTTGGAGCTGGTGCCGCCGCGGCCGGGGCCGGTGCCGAAACCACATCCTTCGGGGCGCGGCCCGCCTTCGTCCGTCTGCCGCCGATCCGTCTCGACGGCGTAGCGGCCGGGGTGGTGGTCGTGGTGGTCGTCGTCGTTGTCGGCGCAGTCCGCTCGCGGATCGAGACGATCGCGTTCCGGATCGCCTTCAACGGTTGCGTTTTGGGCCGGGTCTTCATCTGCCTCCGCAGGTCCTGGCGCTGGCGACGGCGCACGCTCGGGTCGGGCGACGGTGGCAGGCCACCGAACGGTTCCACCATCTTCGGGTTGTTGGGATCGAAAATGAGCTGCCGCACCGCCCGCATCAGTGGGTTCGGGCTGCGGGACACACGATCCGGGACCGGAAAGAGAAAGAGAAAGGAAACGGATTAGTTTTGTACAAGTGACCGGGTGGGGGCGGCCAGTCAGTTTATTCTAGGAACAGTAGCAACAACACACACACACACACACACAACGCCTAACACCTAATCCGCGGCCCTCTCTCTCTCTCTCGCTCGCTCGCCCTCTCTTTCTCTCCCTTTCTAAGCTTCTAATCGGCGTGCGGACGGACGGACGGACGGACGGAATGGTGGCAGCGATAACGGCAGCGGTGGTGGCGGTGGCGACGACGGGGGCGCGGCACCAGCAACAGGAACACAGGAACAGCACCCAACCACCAACCTATCCGCTCGTCTCCTCTAGCGCAGGAATCCGAACGGGTGGAACATCCGGTGCAGGAACGAACCGAAGAGGGGCCGGCGCCCTACAAGAGAATCGGGGGGGATATGCGAAAGAGGAGGGGTACTTGGGTTAGAGGAGCCTACGGTCGTCAGGGGGGGGGTTGGGTCGGGCCGCCAGCAATACTTCGTCTGAAGGCGAACGACACGAGCGGATCGGCGTCGTGATCGTCCTCGTCGTCGTGGGTCCTGGCGTGCCGTCCTTGCTTGGCGTACGCCTTCGGTATACACTTGACGATCTTGCTCGGTGGACAGCTGGCGGCGGGTGGCGCTGCTACCTTCGGAGGCGCGGCTACCGTGGTGGCCGGGGCCGCGGCCGCGTGGCTCTCCTCGTAGGTGCCGGGCGGTTGGACGATGAGGGCGCTACCGACGACCTCGCTCTTCTTCTCCGGATGCGTTCCGGGAGCGGCGGCAGCAGCACCGCACGGCGACGCCTTGCAGTACTCGCGGACCCGCTCCCGGATGTAGTTGTCCATCTCCTCGCGCCCGCTCGGGCCACTGTGCTGGACGATGCCTTCGTGGGTCTCGCTCGGCCCCTTCGGCACCACCTTGTTGTCACTGAGCCGGAACGTTCCGATGTTGATAACTGGGACCTGTTTATCCACGCTGGCCGGATCGCTCGGGGGGACCGTTTCCTCGTCCGGCGCGCTCGTTGCCTTCTGTCCACCACCACCACCAACACGCTTCCTTCCCGGGCGTCCGGCCAGCAGCCGGTCGATACGTCGCTGGCGCCACGGAGAAACCTCGTCGGCTGGACTGCGGCGCAGGTGGAACCGTTGCGGTTCCTCGATCAACCGCCCGTTGGCCATCCGGTAGAGCACGCGGCCCACGTCGTCCCGGTTGTAGAACTCCACGATCTCGTTCGAGCCGTAGTCCTCCTGGCGAGCCCGATCATCGTCGTCGTACTCGGCGGACACGGCCGGGCGCGGGCTGCTCGTCGTGGTGGTGGTCCGCTTCAAACTCTTGGCGTGCCGTTCGCGGATCGAGTTCAGCCGCTTCTTGATGCCCCTCCACAGGGGACTTCTGGTCGTGGTCACGGCGTCGGTGGCCACCCGTTGCGCCATGAGCGCCTCCAGCGGGTCCTCGAAGCTCTCCGTGTCGCCAGCGACGTCTTCCTGCGTGTCAGCGACCCATTCATCCTCCGCTGTCCCGACTGACCGCTCCGTGCTCGTCAGGGTACGCTCGTCCACGTAGAAGTTGGAGCAAATCTCGTCGCAAACCGAATCACCGGATGTGGTTTGCGGAGTGGTGGTCCGGCTAGGACCCTCCGTCGTCGTCGTCGTCGTCGTTCGCGTGGTGCTCGTTTCCGGTTCCTCCGGGACGGGCGCCTGCTGTCGGCGTTTGAAGAACACATTGCCCCGTCGACGTTGCTGGCGTGGAGGGCGCCAGTGAAGAAAGTTGGCCGTCGCGCCCTCATCGGCACTACTGCTGCCGCTGCTGCCACCCATCGTCCAACCCGCCGCAGCACCACCACTTGGCCCTCGCATGGAGGAGCCCGCGTCCGCGAGCCCATCGATCATACGCTTCGCCAGCGATCGTAACCTGTCCGTGTTGTTCGCGGCCACCACCGGAGAAGGGGGAAGGCAGTGAAAGTAGAAAAAGTTATAGTTTACGCGACCACCACCCGCTTGTGCACCGCTCGTGCCCCCGCCCGGTGACCCCAGGGAGGTCAGTTCGAAAGGGATCTTGCGCGCGCGACCCTCGCTATCAGTGAACGTCACGTCGACGATCGTGCCCAGCTCCGGCAGGAAGCTACCCGGTGGCGGTGACCCCGGTCCCGGGGGTCTCCCCCCTGATGGAGCGGCCGCTCCCACCCGGGCTTCCGGACCCTCCGGAGCATCAGGCTTCGGACCGTCGGCAGCGGGCACCGCCGTGCTCGGTGCGCCGGTGGCCAGCGATTGGGCAATCTCCTGCCGGAGCGGATCCGTGCCGGGGTTCTTCGGACGGGGCGGATTCACCGTGGCTCCGCCGCCACCGCCGCCACCACCACGGAACAGGCTCGTAAAGATCCGGGCGAACGGTTTGAATGGCCGGCGTGTTGCCTGCGTCAGTTCGTGCGTTCTGTCACCCCCCTCCCGACATGGCGTGGTGGCCAGGGGCGGCGCACCCGCGTCATCGGCATACCTGTACGCTCGGAGGGACCGCTCGCGGCCGCTCGCTGCCAGTCGCTCGTTCTTGATGCCGACCAGCTGCCGCCGGCTAACCGACTGCCGCCGTAGCTCCGGCCCGTCGGCTTCCCCGGAGGCTAGGGGTGGTGGTGGTGCTGCTGCCGCCGTGTCCGTATCTAAAGCCTGAAAACCGGCGCCTGTTAATTGGGAAGTTGGCTATCAAACAGCGCGCCACCAGCTGTCGTCACGGAGCGTCACGTCTCGTCTACGGACCTGATCCGGTGCCGGTGCCGCCCGTCGGTAGCGCCCGTGGTGGCCGTACGTGGGCTCGTAATCTTCGTCCCCGTCGTCGTACCGGTGCCCGTGGCCATGTCCGTACTGGTGGCCATGCCCGTAGCCGCCGCCGTGCTTCTGGTGATGGTAGTGGTGGTGCGTGTGGACCACATGCTTGTGCTTCTTGTGCTTCTTGTGCCGGAACTGGGCACCACCCTCCTCCTGCTCGTCGCCTTCGTCACCGGCCGCCCGACCAAAGTTACCGTCGGCCTCGGCATCCTCCATGAAGCCCATCATGCGCGCCTGCATGTCGGTTCCCATGTCGATCTCCACCGGATGGCCACTGCTGTGGATCATCTCGCGCATTGCGCCACCACCAGCGGCCCGTGCGATCGCATCCGGTTCCGGTGTGTCCGTGTCCGGGTCTGCTTGGCCACTATCACCACCATCCCCATCCATCGCACCGTCGGCGTTGGGGTTCGGGGCGCGCACGAAGCCCCTTATTGGCACTGGGCGGCGCATGGGGATGCCCCTCATGCCCCCGACCCGACGGGCCATCATCGGGTTGAGCGGGTAGAACCGGTACGCCGACGCGCAGCACGCCAGCGCGCTGGCCACGAGACACAGCGACATAATCCATCGGTTGGCGGACCACTGGAACGGGAAGAACACGGCTTAGTATACACACCGTGGCACATCGACATCCGGGGACTCACCATCGTGTTAGGGGGGAGGCGCGGAGAGTAGCTCGACTGGACGCTTCACTGCTCACTTCACAACTGACGGCTGCATCCGGCGGCCCGGTGGGCTTTTATGGCGGCCACCGCCACTGAAGTTGAAGGCCGTCCGACCGAGGGTCAGCTTCTCTGCACACGGTTGTTGTTTGCAACAACAACAACACAACAACAACCCCCGGGACCGGGACCTGGACACCCCTCGGTGGCAAAGGGTGTAAGTTCGTGACGCAATGGAAGGCGCACGGACGAGCTCCAAGAACCGTGTGCGGCTCCGAGGCGTGCGGCGCGCGCTGACGCGAAGGTCTGTTTTGGTTTTGTTGATGATACACCCGACCGGCCGAAGGTTGGCGCTGAGTCAGGGATTTTTCGTCGGCCAGTCTGTCCGCGCCGAGCGGGCGCACCACCACCGCACGCACTGCGAGCTGGACATTCCTCCGGTCCAGAGAGCGCTCCTGGCCGGGCAAAACACCCGGCCCGGTCTGTCGGGTCGGTGGTCAAGCTGGGGATTGATTAGGTGTGAAATTGGCGGCATGGTTGGTTCAATGAACTGCTCTCTCTCTCTCTGGTCTGGCGGTGCGGATTGTTAGCAGTGCTTGTCTGTGTGCGTACGCCGGGTGTTCCGATTTCGATTGGAAATTCTTTTGTACCTGCGAAATTGCTTGAAAACTATCCGAGTTTTGCTGAAATTTACCGCCAATTTGTATGGAAGCCCCTCTTTATACCGTGGAGAGGGGTTTTAAACTTTCACCAGAACAGAACGAAAACAACCCGAATTGTACGTTGATCAAAATTGAGGTATTTCATCGTTCATAGTGATTGGCTTTTCCCTTATTCTGTGTTGGCTTCATACATAATCTGATCATTCTGTCGAGTTTAACCGATTTTTGCTCCTGTTGTAGATTATATTTTGAATTGCCTACAAGATTGAGTGACTTCAGTTTGACGGATAGCTGTCAAACTGCCCGTGAGTTCCTGTGTTGACGAAATTAGACCGCGCTGTCAAAAGGTACCGCAGAAGAGTAATCAAACCCAACGCGGACGCGGACGCGGAATTTACAGAGCCTCTGTACAGAAGTAGAAGATTGCAGTCAAAATGAAAGCTTCGGCATTTACCAAGAAAAAGAATGGCGTTGAGTAAGTTGATGTTTGATACATACAAACAAGTATAACAGCACATTCTTTTCCAGAACCACCAAAATATGCCGTTGGTGCTTGTCGACGAGTAACGCTTTGGAGCCGCTAGCGAACGACGAATCCGGACAACGTAAGCTTCAAAAACTCCTCGATTTTACCGGTTTACAGGTAGGACGATTGTTAAAACAGACATCTCAACCTGTTCCACAAGAAAGACTGTTCTATGAGACTCATATTGTTACAGGCCAATGCATTACCTGGAGTTACATCGTATTTGTGCTCGATGTGCGAATCGCGTTTGGATAAGATGTATACGTTTCACTGGCGATGCAACAAAAACATTGCACTGGTCAATGGATTTATCGAAAAGCAAAACACAGCGAAGAACGAGGCAGACATCAGTACTGACCATCTTGGCCACTCTGCTGAAAAAACGGTTGGAACAGAATTGCTAATCAAAACAGAAGTTACCGCACCGGATGCAGCGCACGATTTACGCTTGGTTCAGAGGAGTTACTCTGCTGACGAAGCAAACAGGTCACATGAATGTTATGGGAACCAACCATACGTAGCAGAAGAAACTGCAATTGCATTTAAATCAGAGAATGTAGCTGTCGATGAACAAACGAATGCTATACTGGATAGTGAACAGGACCTCCTCAAAAACTATCCTTTAGAATTGGTCTATCAGGATCAAGAAGATCACTCTACGACAAACAACATGTGTGCGGATGGCACAAAATTATCAATTAAAACGGAAGTTAGCACACCGGATGAGGCGAAAGATTTGTCCTTGAATCAGAGGAGTACTGCTACTTATCAAGCAAACAAAACATTTGAATGTTGTGGGAATCAACCTGATGATTTATTCGAAGCAGAGGAAAATCCTGTTGCAATCAAATTAGAGAATGAAGCTGTTGATGAACAGGGTAACATCGAAAGAAATACCTTCGAAATGGTCTGTCAGGATCGGGAAATTCCCCCTTTGACAACCAACAGGTGTGTTAATGATTCAGCATCAGAATCATCCGAGACAATAAATCGGAACGCCCATAGCAAAGGCTACCGCAATAAGCAAAAAAAACATTGCCCTCATTGTTCCGCAATTTACCTTTTTTCAAACCAGCTGAAGATTCACATCTGCACTCACACTGGCGAAAAACCTTATCCGTGTAAAACTTGTGACAGTGCATTTCATTCGTCATCTGCACTAGCACAACATTCGAAAATCCACAAAAAGGACGAATACCTCCAGTGCCCCTATTGCCCCTCCAAGTTTCCCAGGTTATCCACATTAAAAGATCACATTAATATTCATACCGGCGTAAAGCCTTATGTGTGTAAAACTTGCGACAAAGCATTCTGTTCATCGGGCAATCTGGCACAACATTCAAAAATTCACAACAAGGACCAACATTATCAGTGTCCGGATTGCCCTTCAAAGTTTGCGCTTTTATCAGGCTTAAAAGTGCACATCCGGACTCACACTCACACTGACCAAAGGCTTTATGCGTGTAAAATCTGCTCCAAAGCGTTCGTGTCATCAGGCAATCTAGCAAAACACTCGAAAATTCACAAATATGAGCAACATCATTAGTAAATGTCCCTTCATTGTAGTAAATCAGAATTAGTAAAAAAGTGTTTTCATTGTTAATTGTTTCAGTTTACGTTTGAATTAGTTTGAGTTTTGTATCTAGGCTGACTCAGCTCAAAAGAAATAATTTTCTGTGATTGATTGAATAATAGACTATAATTTGAATAAAACCTTTAAAATAACAAAAGGGAGATAATTTATCGCATTCTTGCCCTTGGCTAAATAAGTTTCAAGTCAGTCAGTTTCAATGATTTAATACGTAAATTGAAAGTTGCACAAAGCTTAAAATTGAACCTGTTGAAGCGGTTGAACCCTTTCGATTGCTTTGCGACGGAAGTGGGACGGACTGTTTTGCTTAAACGGTTGCCAAATAATAACACAGCATACGCGCCCCTGTCGTTTGTTGCTGGCTTGGCAATGAACTTTGCTTTGCAGCTTTTTATATCACAAACTGGAGTGGTCCGTTTCACCTGGCCTTCAATTGAATGATGGCTCCTGTTTTCGTGCAGTAACATCACAGAGGGTAACTTTATTCCAATATAACACCGATTCTCAGATGAACCCGCAGTACTTGAGCAGCTTGCGCATCTTCGGTGGCATCATGCGGCGGCCGGAAGCTTCCCACTCGCGGGGCAGGTAGATCAGTCCCTGGCAGATGCTCTTCGTCGGCAACCGGACCGACTGCTGGTGCTTCTGTTGGCGCCATTCGCGCTGGTGTGCCCCGAACAGATGGGTTTTGCGCACCTTGGCCAACAGGGCGCGGCCGGTGGCCGCCGTTGAAGAGGATGGTGCTGGTGGCGGCCGTGGGGCTGGCAGGGCACAGGCAGGCACTGTTTCGTACACATCGTGGAACGGATACCGCGAAAAGGACACCATCAGTGGGTAGAACGCCCGGTCGGATTTGTAGTCCAGCGCTGGCCAACGGGCCAGTGCCCGGCAGCGCGGCGTCCTTCCTGCGACCAGCAACACCAACACCAGCAGCAGAGGCAGACACAGGGTAAACGATGACTGGAGCACCCATCGGAGTAGCAGCCTCCGGCAGGTTCCGATCATAATGCTTCCCTGGTTATCGGGGCGAGGTCTCTCGTTCTGCTCTATTTTCGCACACCACAACTCCGCGACGGACCGTCGCGTCGACTACCCGGTCGGAATCGGAAGCGCGCCGGTCTGCGGTCTGGCGGAAGGGCAGGCACACCGTGGTACTGTGCGTGGTCCGTGACATTGAACGGAAGCCGTTTGTTTGCGGTCGTGCCGCGGGGTCCGCGCCGGTTCGCGCCATAGTTTACCGTCGGCGAGCACGTTTTATTGACACTTACGCACTCGCTGTCGCGTATGGTTCGTGCGAAGGGTGTTTTGGCGGGTTGTTCTGAGGGGAGGGCTCAATGCACTATGGGGAAAAGGCGGCCATAAACCAACTTCAAAAAGTGACAATTATTCCCAAATTAGATAAGTTAGTTATGAGCGATCCTAGTTAGTTCCAAGTAGATTCATTTGCCAAAGTTGAAAGAGCGACAAAAATGGCTCTTGAAGTTGATTTTCTTCAATCAGCTACTTTAACGCGATCGTTCCTTTAACGCGATCTTTAACGCAGACTTCCTGATGACGTATCCGATCGGCTTCTCTTATCATTTTCCGTTAATCCTCCTTTTCAGACAATCGGGATTCCCGGTGACGTACACGATCGGCTTCCCTTCTCATTTCCCGTTGCCCTCTTCTGTTTCAAATGATCGGATTTCGCGGTAACGTAGCCGACCGGTTTT
>NC_071286.1:3231498-3258241 GCF_943735745.2 Anopheles bellator | reverse complement strand
TCGTCCTACCTGTAAACCGGTAAAATCGAGGAGTTTTTGAAGCTTACATTGTCCGGATTCGTCGTTCGCTAGGGGCTCCAAAGCGTTGCACATCGACAAGCACCAACGGCATATTTTGGTGGTTCTGGAAAACAATGTGCTGTTATACCTGGTAATATCTATCAAACACTAACTTACTCAACGCCATTCTCTTTCTTGATAAATGCCGAAGCATCCATTTTGACTGCAATCGTCTATTTCTGTGCAGAGATTTGGTAAATTCATCTCCTTTGGGTTTGTTTACTATTCTGCGGTACCTTTTGACAGCTCGGTCTAATTTCGTCAACACAGGAACTCACGGGCAGTTTGAAGGTTAGCACTATGAGAAGAAGGCGGTTAAAAACAAATGGAAATACAGAATCAAAATAATAATAACTATTTTAAATTTAGCTCAGACGTTTAAAACAATTTTTTGCAAGGATCAGCCAGTTTTTGCAAGGATTAAACTAGCCACATTTTGCGTGAGCACCGGACCGCCCTCTGGTGTACAATAGTGCAAGCAGAAGTAAGTTTTCTATGTATTCTATCACCTGGGCGATGTATTTTAGAATCGGATCGGCGAACGAGACATTTCGTATGAAACTCGAAGATTTTCAATCGGATCGGCGTCTTCCTCCAAATAACCGACAGACGGAATAAACATCGGTAATAATCGAAAATTGAGTCAAGATATGTATTCTATATAGATGTTCCCATTCTTTCGAACCGCATTGAATTTGTTGGCAGTTTGGTTTTTCATGCTTATAACTTCATTTGAATCGGCATCAGCACAGAATTTTGGGTGTCCGGTCGTCTTAGGACGACCTTTGGCCGATGAGTAGTTTTATTGCAATCTGTATCAGCCATAAATTCAACGGATATCGACATTCGTGCCTTGAATGAATGCGGTTTGGTCTGAAATGAAATGAATGTCCCTCCTGATTCCACCCGGGCGGGAAAACCGTCCCGAAACGGGTGAAAGCGTGGTGCGCGCTCTGATAGACTCGTGGCACCGGTGGAAATGGCTCGACGGCTCTCGGATGTGGCCTGCATACTCTAGTGGGGAGCTCCACACACTGGCCCAGAGTGCGAATGAGGTGAGGATTCGCGTTTTGGACGGACCGGACTCGGGTTAAATTTGGCGTTATCCCTAAAGATGTTGTGCCATTCCGTGCCGATCGTTGGCCGCTCGGAAAAGCGATCTTACTCTGGCTTCGAGTGGGGCTTTCAAATTACGCACCGTAATGCACCGGCAACGACAGGTAACAGTAATTGCCAGCTAAACTCGGGGTGCCGTACCCTTGACATTAATCTTTCAGCGGGGCCCAGGCACGTGGCACGTTGTAGGGAACTTTAAACTCTGTGGCGATAAGTTGACATTACGGTTACCAACTCAATCGTAGTAGACTATGCCCGCGCGGTACATACCGGACCCATTGTTTCGCTGCTTTTCTGTCCTGTGTCGAGCGATCTCTTTCTGTTCCTCCGCCTTGTTGTCCGCAACCGAAACTACCTTTCGGCAGTAGAAACGATGCTCACTTTCCGGCAACCGTGTCCAACGTTCGTAGCATAACCGCGGAAATTCCCGCACGATTTGCCGTATTCCGGGGTGTTTGCGCCGGTATCCTCGAATGCACTGCCGGAAGTACCGGTAGAATCCATTCGACCATGATTCGGCACCATACCGTTTCGATTCGGGCGAAATATAGATGTTTTCTACCGTTAAAAATTGTATAAATACTGCTCTACTCTTCACGCGTGTTCGCATAGCGTTGGCAGAGAATGTGCACACAGGGAAAGCTAAAAGCATATTACCCGCACGTGAAAGCCTCTTTGTAATCCTGCGCATAGTAGTCATGGTTACGATGCTCCCAATGGCTGCTTCGATCTCAAGATTCAAACTCTTTCGTTCACGAAAAATGTTTAAGCTTTATTTCTGTCATGGTTCTCGTACCCTACCGAAGCGCCCGCCATTACACGGTGCCCGAATTACCCGAAGAGACTGAAAAACTCTCGGTTGATGGTGCGCACATCGGATGCAACGTCGGCCACCGGGGCCGCCGCACCGCCCGCCACTTGCGTGATGAAGTCCGCTATCACGCCCATCACCTTCTGGAAACTTTCTCCCGGCCGCCAGTTCGTAGCCTGAAACGGGGACACGGATTAGTGTAACGGATCTTGCCAACGGTTGGGACGCTGGCTCTACTCACCACACTGTCGATGGCGTCGTTCAGGTTAAAGACTACCGTCGGCCGGTTGCCGGTGCCACCACCGCCACCGTCAACACCCTCGTCACTCTGGACGGCGTCGGCCGAAGGGACCCAATCGAAGAGTCCGCCCTGGCCGAAGAATCCCAGCGGACCGCCTCCGTGGGGCCGATGCGGACGGAACGGTTTGTGACCGGCACCAGAACCACCGCCGAAACTGGTGCCCTGGCACGGGTAGCCCCCGGCGGCGTCGTAAAAGTGGTTGTTGACCACCGCACCCCCCCCGGCCGGTGTGTCGCTCGCGTGGTCCCCGTACAGGTTGTTGTTCGGTGCGTAATAGTTCAGGTCTGCCAGGATTAGGTTCAGGTTCGGTAGCAGCGTCTTCGGATCGACCGGATTGCCCTGCAGGTCCCGCCCGTACTTGAGCTTGTGCAGCAAACTGTACGGAATGCACGGTTGCCCAGGCTTCCGGCGCTTGAGCTTGAACTTGTTCCGGTTCTCCCCGAACAGCCCGCCAAATTTGTCGTTGAAGCCGTAGAACAGATTGTTGACCGAGTTGGGGGACAACATAGAGCCACCGGATGCACCGCCGGCCACCGGATTGTAGGCCGGTGCCACGGGCACCGGTTTGTCGGGTTGGCCCTCTTCTCCCACGTCCTCATCGTCGTCGTCATAATCGTCCGCCGGTTCCGCCTGGATCGGTTCGTCCGCCTTGGCCGGTGGCAACCGATTGAAGGCCGAGTTCGGACGGTTCGATTTGGTTGTGTAGCGCGGTGAAGGCGGAGTGATGCGCCCGGTACTCGCCGGGGTCGGCCTCGGAAGGTACGGTGTCGGCTTCTGATGCACCCCTGGCGGATCGGCGTCCTCCTCGTGGACCTGATACCGACTGTAGATGTCCAGGAACGGGTAACGACCGTTACTGCTACTGCTGCGTCCTTCGAAAGCGTCCTGACGGGAGGTTGGCTCTGCGGGCGATAAAGCTCTGGCGGACGACTGTGACCGGCCGTGGCCATCGGGAAAGCTGAACGGTAGCGTCGCGGACAGTTGAACGAGATAGCAGCAGCCCAACACTTGAAGCAGCTGCGGAAAAGTCGAAAACGATCGGTTAAACACGCTTCTGAGGAACTTGTGTGGGGAATTTTCCCGTCCAGCAGCTTCTATGTCCTTGCTTGGGGGATTCTTATACATTCACGTAATGGCCCTAACAGAACCTTGCCACAAGTGATCACCACGACCTTCCTGTCCATTATTTGTTATGCTGGTTGCCATGACAAAGAAGTTTGTCCTTTTAAAATGGCAACAAATGATTGAAAACCATTAAAAATGATAAAAAGAGTCTCTCCAAAAGAGTTCCCAAATCTTTGTCACGTACTCGCACACATTGCTCTATTGGTTCATTCAGAGCATTCAACGGAATCCATGGACTTATTTGCCAAAAACAGAAAAAACGGTCCGCGGCGAACCCGGCGAACAAACACAAGCGTATCCGTGACACAGATTCAGCACACTCCGTAGCTCATCCATCCACGCGAAAGTAACATCCGCTCTTGAAACAATAGGCACATCATCACATCATCCACGGGGAATTTACGCGCCTTGGCGCTTATGCAACCGGACGGTCGCTCCTGGCTTTCGCCACGACCAGCACACTAACCGATTGGCAGGATTTCATCGTAGTTTTCTTTTCTGCAGCTCACAGGATTACGCGCGGCACACCATTGTACACTCTGATCACAGTCCGCAGGAGCACTCTCATCGACCGATCGGGTTGGCGTCCGCGAATAAACTGTCCCGGTCGACGGTCGCGGTCCGAATTGGCTTAAAGCTGCGGTGCGCGTCTGCCGCGGGATGAAAGCGCAAAGATGGCGCCCGAAAATCGGCCAACAAACACTCCGGACGCGATGTGGAGTCCATTCATATATTCAGCTCGACGATCGCAGCAGCCCGTGGGGCTGCGGCTCGTTATTTACCTTGCGCTACCGGGCACTTCGAGTTTACAGGGTGCCTCGTACGGGGAAATTAATCTGCACCTGACTCGCGATTAGCCCGCGAACTTGCTGTTTTGGGGATTTCGTGGGGTTTCTTTTTACGAAACGGACGTTCTACTGAACACCCTGTGTGCTCAGGCGCACCATTCACAGCAGCCGGTCACGCCTGCTTGGGTTCGCCAAATTCAAAGCAAGCTTCCATACAAAGCCCGTGCGCGGCCCGGGATGAAGTAATACCGCGAGCGATGTCCGCTCGGCGGCGTTCCCACTGGCGTTTCATAACCGTTTGCCAAACGGATTGGCCGCGAAGAAAGACACACGTAGCAGCAGCAGCCGCTGAAAGCGAAAGAGAGGTCAATCCGGTGCGTGCGGAGGCGTCGTGAACAGATGATGATGGCGAGTCGCGGCGACCGGCGACTTACTCACAAACCCGTTAGCCCGTTAGGCTTTTGGCCAACGATGACGTCGTCGTCGTCTGCGGCCGCGGTCTCGCCCACACACGCGCGGAGCGAGCGGCGGTGAAACCGGTGGAATGGCTGGTGGACACTTCCTTAAATGACTTCGGCAAGGCAAGTGACAGCAGGCCCGATGGTAGTGGGAAGGTCGTCCCGTTGGAAAATGGGTCGCCCGCGTTTGATTTGATAATCGCGTATTTTAATTACTGTTTCTGAAATGAGACCCACTGTTTGGGGTCCACCTCTCGAAAACCTTCAGCAAATATTAATAGCGCACCAACATCTTTTTAATTAGATACCAGGGCACGATCCTGCAAGACGCATATTTCAATGGATCTAAAGACTTTCGCCATTTACAGGCTATCGGATTAGGGTTTAGTAAGCTTCTGTAGTCTAATTGAGCTTGAGTAGAAAAAGATCTTGTTAAAAAACTGAACCATCAACACACGGCCATCGAAAGATAAGGATAAAGAATCGTTTCTATTTTTGGAGAACTTCTTACCCAATTTGAACCCCAATTTGCTCGCATCTCCAACCGAGCGAAAAGACAAAGCTTAACTTTCTAATCCATATTTTTAAATTGAATTTAAGGCTTGAATGCCCCCGGGAAGCAAACAGCGCTGCGTGTGCGTTTACATTTAACACCTTCATCGCCGGCCGCGAGTGCAAACAAAACGACGGCCCCGTCGTCGCGGATCGTGGAATTGAAATGTTCGTAATTCACCCAAAACCGTCCAGCCCCGTGGATTGGTGGACGTCTCGCGGGCGATGACGTCCTCCGCGCCAACGATGATTGGTCCCGCCATCGGTTGGCTTACATCCTTTTTCGTCCGGCGTGTAGGTAGGTCCAGGCGCCGATTTCGTCTCGCCAACCTTGACCTCAAATTGGGTGATTTTTCTTTCCACTTTCGAGTTGCGCCCGGTTTCGAAAAGTTTCGAAAACAAGTTAAAACTCCGGCCCGACCGGGCCGCGGCCGGACGAACGCCAGCGACTGGGTTTATTGTTTTGGTGACAATTATTCCAACCGAAGGTAAACCATCTCTCTTTATTTGTTTTGGGTTTTGGTTTGTTTGTTGTTCTTTGTCTACACACAGACACACGCGCGCACGCACACACTCTTACCGTCCGCGCTACCCGCCCCTCCACTTCCGGCCTTATCACGTAAACCTATCTCAACCACCGTCTTTACCTTTAGATTTTCTGTGAGTTTTTAAAAACAATCCATTATGCTGACACAATGCGCGAACCGGCGATACGGTTTGATTACTTTTTATGCTTTACTCTCCCGGACTTGACCCGGAGACCCGCAGTGGCGCTTAACGCACCTCACCTCAGGGGTTCCTACAGGGGGTTCGTGTAACAGCCAACGTGGAATGTTCGTGTTTTGGGCTGGTGCGACTCGACCCGCGGTCGGCTTTTAGCCTCCTGTCTTCCTGGGAACCAACAACGTGTCGCAAGCGCTTTCTTGTCATTTCGCTAACACTCTTAACCACAGGGTGGGTCACTTCGCAACAGATCGCGGATTAGTTTCGGTGTTCTGTTGGATGTCTCGTTCGTTTTGTCTTGGGGCCACCCTTTTTCCTTTCCTACAACAGCGTTTTGAGCGTAGAGGCCCTCTTGCAACTGCTTCCTTCTAAGCTTTATACCCCACCGGTCTGCAATGGTCTAAATATATATGTTGTTGTTGTATGCTTTCATATATATCATTTGTTTTTGTTCGTTTTTGTTCATATTCATATAGTTGGCGTTTTGCCCCGTTGTTTGTCTGCTGTTTTCGGTTCTGTATATATACCTTGGATTAAATGTAGCGTTTCGCATGTCATGTAGCATTGGCTGCTTGTTCTATATATGTGTTTGTGTTTTTTTGCTTTTCACTAAATCTGTCCCCGCTCCGCTTCCGTTTGATTCCTTTCCGACGACAAAATATCCGGCGACACACACCGGGGTTTCGGGGTTCTCAGTGAGCTTGAAGCGTTCAATCTGAGCGTCTGTTCGTTGCCTGCGCTACCTACTGCGGTCGTCAGTTGCTACCCAATTTCTACGGACTAAAGCTAGTGCGCCTGTGTATTACTTCGCTGCTGCAATCCTAGCATGCCTGGCTTTAAATATGTCTCTTTCATTTTTCGTTTGTTTCACTTTGGTTTATTGCAAAAATGGTTGCGAAAAAACACGAACACAAAAGTCCCTATTTTCCTATTTTCTATGTTTCTCCACCCTCCTGCTAGAGCCCTTTATAGGTTTTTCCATGTTCTACTTGTTTACCTCAGTTCTAGTGTGTTCTACTACCTTTTCCTATTCGCCGTCGGCCCCTACCGGCGCGCGCCATATTGTTGTTTGTTTCGGGTTTCTTCTGCTTCACCAGTTATTTATTTTATATACTTCTTTGTGTGTTGCCTTTATAGTTTGGTTTATTGTAGATGGTTACACATGATCACCACTACCAGTGCACGCGTTTGGTTGTTCGTTTGCTGCATTGTGCGATTTACAAACTTGACTTAACTAATAAATTCCTCCCGCAGCCTGCTTTGTTTGATGCTCTGCTGCAAGGACGCTGCGTGTGCTTGTTGCATGATTTGTGTCTGTGGGTGTGGTCTATGATTCTGCTTTGTCTTATTGCATCATTAAATATTGTTCTGTCTTTCGTCGACTTTCTGCTAAATACCGCGGTGTCGTCGCTGCTTATTAAATGCGCAAAACATAATACTTAAATTAAACTAGAAAACCCTTTCTCCGAAACGGCTGGAAACAAAATGTGGGGCGAAGACATAACGTGATTCATTTTACGTCCCTCACGGCCATCATCTGGCGCTTCGGCGCAGACTCTGGCGGACAGAAAGCTCGTGCGTTGTTTGTTAGACTATAGTGCGTTCGTGTGCATTCCTTTCCACTTGAGACACTATTCATTTTCTTCTTTTTCTTTTTGGATAGAGCATCTTTGGTGCAAATGTAACAATATCTTATCTGGCTAGGGCTGATATTCCGTGTACATACGAGAGACAGACAGAGAGAGAGAGAGATACAGAGAGAGAGATAGCGAGAGAGTGCTAATAAATAACTACTCAAATGGGGGGCAACGGGGACTCAAAACGCGTCCCACCGACCGCCGATCCCACCGATAAATAAAATCTCGGACGATAAATAATGATCCTCAAAAAATGGGAATAAAAACGGGAAAGTAAACTAAATCCTCGCTTCCTTTGGCACTAGGTTAGTGTGAATTGAAGTGATTCCGATGGTCCTGCCTGTTCCCCTTATTCCTCAACGCCTCACATCCGGCCGCGGTGCGGGTGCTTAATCGATATTGGTTTCTCTAACATCTCTATCTCTGCTGCCGGTGGCCCGTGTTTTATCTACAATTTTGCGTTCCTCGCAAGAGTTGAGTGAGTTTTGAGCGTAAAATTCTTTTCCATAAATCTATGAGCTGCTGAAAGTTTAGTTTCTGTTTCTGTGTGAGAGGGAGAGAAAGAGTTTATTATATTTAGCGTTTCGTTTCGCGGCGTCGTCGCCGGCCACAAAAGTCTCTACTAATTTCAGTTCTATTTACAGCCTTCCAAAACTGTTATTGTTTATATATATATATGTAAGTATATATATATTTTGTTTTCAATTTGAACCATCAATTTGAGGAACCATTCTATCTAAATCTAAACGTTTGCCGACACACAACTCGTGTCGTCACGGATCGGCGCCCGTATTGTAGTGAATAATGTGTGGCGAGTGATTCCGATGCAACAACAGGACAAGAATGGCCATGAGAACCCACCCGATCATTTGCTCTTTTTCTTTCTTTCTCTCTCTCTTTTTCTCTCTCACTCTCTTTAGCTGTCTCTTTTTCCATCTCTTACATCACTGACCACCTATCGCTTGGCTGACCCGATGGGAGCGATCTTATACGTGAAACGATGAAACCGAACCAAAACCGAAGCGTCGCCAACGACCTAGCCTGGCCACTGGCTGAACAGGACCGGAGCAGACCCACCAGGAGCCGCCGGTGAAAGCGAAACATAAAAACAGCAACCAAGTCACTGGCGCGACTCGACCCGCGTCACCCGAAATGGAGAGTAAGTAACCGCGCGGCTAGTACGTAGGTGAACCTGCTACTGACACAACTGCCGCTTACAGACCGCGTGTTGTCTGCGATCCGTGTACTTCCACGGGGGGTGTCGATGATGTCCGCGAAGTGGTCTCGGCGAGTGTCTTCACCGTGCATCGTTTCGTTGTTGATCGCGAACGCGCCGGAACGCGAGACCGACCACTAACAGGTCGTGGCCACCGTAGGGGCCGTGTCGCCGTCGGCCACTTCTTCACCTCTCGAGCACTCTGTCTCCGTCGTTGCGATGCGTATCGTGAGCCGGATCTAGTCGCCCTGTCAAACGTTCATGGCGTAGAACACCGCACCCTGTGCCTGACCAGTGGCCTGAGCACTCGGCATCGGCGCACTGCTGGACGTCATGACGGCGGTGGCCGCGGATACGACGGCTCCGACTTGCCCCCCACCACCACCGCTAGTTGTGCCCGCGGTGGTCGTCGCCGAACTGCTGGCGGCCACCGAGGTTCCCGGTGGACCGTGACCTTGCCCGGTCGGTGACAGCAGGTTGCAGGCCACATCGGACTGCTGCTGCACACTGGCCGCACCCTCGGGGGCACCCCGTTCGGTGAACTTGACCACGCCACCGCCCGGCACTGGCTTGCCGTCCTGTGGGTACTGTGAGTAAGCGGGAGGCTTCCCTTGGGGCGGCGGCGGCGCTGAAACGGCACTACCCGGCGCTGCCGGAGGTCCTGCCGTCGTGCCGGTAGCCACGCTAACCGGGGCCGTGTTGGTGCCTAGCCGGGGCAGCGTCGAGTAGTGCGGCGGAAGTCCGGCGGCCCGGGCTCCGGCCGCCACCACGTGCAGCTGCATCCCCGGCAGTGGATACCCTACCGGCACTCGGATCGTCTGCTGGGTGACCTACGGTGACAAGGAGAACGAAATGAGATTCACCTGAAGGGAAAGGTGACGTCACCAACCCACCTGCTGGTACTCGACGATGTTGTGCTGCCGCCGGTAGTTCTCCTGCTCCTGGGCCGTGTAGCGGTGGTACGTCTCGGCATTGTACGGGATGAGCACCATCGTCTGGTGATAGTTGCGCAGCGGCGGCGGCGACTCGGGACGACGCGTCGGACTTCGGGCGAACTTGCCGTACGCCGCGGCCGTATCAGTCATCTGGTGGATGTGGTGCGCCGTGTGGACCGCCTGGTGCTGCGTGTGGATCTGGTGCGATTGCACCTGCACGGCACTGGCCTGCACGCCGAGTGGCAGGTTGGCACAGTTCTGATAGATTGCCTCCTGGCCGTGATAGCTGTGGCGCGTCTGCACCGGGATGTGGTAGTAGTTACCGTGCGGATCGACGGCCGCCAGCAGGTTGCCCGGCTGGTGCGCGGTGGCTACACCGGGCTGACTCGTTGCTACGGCCGGCGGTTGCGCTCCGGTCGACGACGGCTGAAGGGCGACTCCTTTCGCGGCCGTTGCAGGATCCACCGCCGGGTAGTAGCTCCAGGAGGCCGTGTGCTGATGGGTCGTGATCTGCTGCTTGGCAGCGGCCACATGCATGCTGCTAGCGGTGTGTGGCCTCGGCAGCGTGTTCGACTGGATTGGCCCACCCTGACCCGGCTGGGCTCCGGCCGCTGTGGTTGGCGTTTTTCCGGCCTAAAAAGGAATGAAAACAAACGTTGAGTTTATTCGCACGAGCAGCTGTCAAAATTACACCGCTTTGTTGACAGTTCAAATGTGTCAAAAATATTGTGTTCTGATCGATCACCGCGTGTACGATCTAGTAACCATGGGTGAAGAGTTTAAGCCGGGGGGGGAAACATCTCTGGAGTGGAGCTCTTCGTACCTGCGCGGGATTGGACGGTGCGGCCAGCTGTGCCTGCATCTGTTGCAGGATTTCGTTGGTGGAACCGAACCGTGGCTTGATCCCTCGCACCGAGGGCCGCGAGTTGAAGCCGTAGTCGTTCTGCTCGTCGTCATCCGACCCGGCCCCGGAGGCCGGCGCCGAGGTGGACGTTTCCGCGCTGTACCGCTTCTTCAGCCGCTCCGTGCGGGCGCCCTCCTGCTGCACGAACGCCGCCAGCTCGTCCGACTCCTGGCCGGGCGTCCCGGCAATCACATCCGGGGCCACCTTCTTGCCGTCGTCGTCGTGCAGGGCCGCATCGATGTCGCCTATGCTGTACTCGGTGCTCTGCGAGCTCGCCATCGAGCTGCGGTCGCCCGGATGGGCCAGCGTGTAGTACGACAGGTCGTCCCGCTGGCCGGCCACACACGCCGTGAGCGGGGCCAGCGTCGACAGGAACTGGCGCCGCGAATCGAGCCCGCGCTGCTGCGGTGGCTGGTGGATCTGCGTATGTCCGCCCTGAATTTGAACGCCCATTCCAATGTCCGGACCCGCCGGGCAACGGCAGTCCTGCCCAGGGAAATCACACAGACAAACACACGCCATCAGTACTCGGTCGGACCGGTGGTCGCGAGGCGCGTGGCCTACCTGCGGGATGATAACGATCGGGTTCTCGTCCGCCTCCGGGATCTTCTCCTGCCGTCGGTCCCGGTGGAACAGATCGGTGATCTTCTTGTAGGTCGACCCGTTCGAACCGCTGCTCGAGCTCGACGCGGACGAACTGGGCGAGAAGCTCTTGTCCGGGATGTACTTCGGTTGCTGTGGGTTCTCCTCGCCCGCCGGACTGTCCCTGCGCTCCATCTCCCCGAGCTCTCCTCCGTCACCGGCTTGATCGCTGCCACCGGACTCGTCGATCGGATCGTCGATATCACACGTCAGCTGCCGGATGCGTTCCTCCAGCGATGTGACATCCTTCACCGGGATCTTTTTCCTGCAACAAAAGCAATGGGTATCAGCTTTACGGAACGCGGTTCCAACCGGTTAACTGGACACCTACTTTGGTTCGTACTTGATGAGGGATCGTCGCAGGGCGTTTCGTTCGATCGTCCGCCGAATGGTGTCGGTCTCACCGGCACCCGTGGCCCCCGACACGGCCAACGCAGCGGCAGCACTGCTCGGGATGTTGGTCATGCTGCCGGAGTTGCTCGTCAGACTGTGCTGATGGACCAGACCACCGCTGGCTGGCGTCTTCTTGGAGTCGTCGAACGCTTTCAGCGCTTCCTGCGTGAGGACCGTCGGACCGTGGGCACTCGACGCGATCGCAGTGACCGCGCCGGGCATCATCGTTGTTGGCGTGTTGCAGGTGGCCACCGTAACCGTGGTGGCCGTCGGTGTTGCGCCCGTACCGGAAATGGCCGTCGTGAGGAGCGGTTGGATGGCACTGCTCGGGAACAGCTGGCGGACCGCCGAGTTGGGCCGGAGCGCATTGTGAAACAGGCCGGACGAGTGGCGCTTGAGCGTGTCCGACATGTAGTTGATGGCCCGACAGGTCCCACCTTCCCCTTCGCCCAATCCCGACTGCACCTCGCCGTCGCAGCACGCCTCCCGGATCGTGGACTCCTCGTTGAACCGTACCGAGCGCTTCGAGCTCGTCTCCTCGTCCGAAGTCACCATCGTCGAGTCGTCGTTCTGCGCAAGAAAAACCCAAAGTTAGATTTCCAAACCAAATTGATTCAATTTACTCCCGCCGCCCAGACGGTGGCAGCCGTCCGCTGCAGACGAGCTGGCATTCTACGGAATTTGCCCAAAAATAGACCCGGCCGTCAACTTAATTCAAACCGCTGTCCGCATCGTCGGCTCTGTTAAATGTTCAACACTTCGCCTCGTCATATCGAACGAACCCAGACCAAAGCAGTTGTGACCACAAGTACTTCCTCCTTTCAACGGTGCCATCGGTGCCGAAACCACAGAAATAGTCTCCGAAGGATTCCGACAAATCGATACGGCGGGCGCTTACACCTGTTAAGCTACTCCCGTGCCGGCTTAGGTCTTCTTTCAGGAGCCATCGGAGCAAGCTGGATCGATTCAAGTGAAAACCCCGCACCATTGTGTCCGCCCGGGGGAAAAGCTGAAAGTGAAAACCGCCAGAAATTTTGTCCGACCAGCGGATGGAGTGAGATCCACCCGCGGTGCTCTCGATAGCTGCCCGTCTTGGCTGCCTGTTAAGCGAAAAGTACCTACAGATTTGTGTGCCATCCATCCGGTGGCAGCTACTTATCGGGGACCCCCCTTGGTCGCCCCAGGACGGCGGTTTAATGGAAGCCGACGCAGCGGCCATTGCGGTGGGCCACGGTTTCGATGGCGACCCGAACCGACCGCACCGCAAGAAGCAAAAAATAATCGATACCGATCATAATAAATATTGGCGCATTTGCAGTCTGAGCACGTTCCCGGGGGCTAATAAAACCGCTATTTGACAGGATAAAAAATTCATATTACTCTCTCTCCCTCTCGCTCTCTCTCTCTCTCTCGCTCCGCGTTTCCGGTGAGGCTTTCCCTTGTAGCCACACCATTTCTCCCCGTGGTCTTCTTGCCTTTCTTCGTTCCTGGTTTCACATGTCGGACCCTTTCACGGCCACCGATGGTTTTGTGTTGTGAAGTGTCTTCGGTTAACCATTTTTTTTTTTGCAAACTACAATCATTGGGTGTAACGGAAAGTTCGGAGTATTTGTAGCTAATCAAACGTCGACAAGCATTGATTAACCCACGTCTCTTTTCTATCGACAACTATCGATAACAATACAAATACTTGGCGAAGATGCCGTTTGTAGTGTTGAAAATTATAATAAACGACGAAGTTGATCTTAAACATTTAGAATGAACTAATTTTACAATAAGATATAATAAATTATTTTTTTTTCAAATAAATAAGATAAGATGAACCTTTGTGTTAAATCTTTGGACTGTGGACCTTGGTCGATCATCTTTGATTCATCCAAACGGTATTGATTGAAATTGAACGAAGATGATAGATAATTCAAGGTTCAAGAGCTAATTCCAGTTAAACAAGACAGTTAATTCAACAGCAAAATCTGTTGCTAACCCCATTCTCGATAATTATACCATAAACGAGGTTTCAGGGTAGTGTTCTGTGGGTAGTCTGCTATTCTGACGGTTGAACGGGCTGAGTTACCGTATACAACTCACCAGGATGTAATGGGGATCGCACTGAATTGTGTTTGAGAACCGATATGAAGTAAAATAAACCTACGAAGGGTAGTGTTCTCAGTTACCGATTTCTACATGAATATATCGATAGGCTCTATAATCAGGAAAAATGGCTCACAACATTGGCATTTGAGTTACTCAATAAGCTTCATTAGGAGCATACCGGGCGCTGTATTTATCCTGCTTTATCCTTCCACCTGAATGGAACATTCTCGATACACCTCGCTAACTACCACCGTGCAATGCACAAATCAGTGCGATGTTTTAGGAAATTTTTATCGTCACTTTTCATTGTCATCAACCCCGACAGAAATCGATTTACGAGCTGAAGGTGTGCTCGCTTAGGTGGCGCATTGCCCTCCTTTGAAGAAAGAGCTTACAAACGCTCCTTTTCCCCACGACCGGACGGTGGAGACGACCAACCTAGGAGCGCAAGCTCGCGTTAAATTACATTAAGCGGATTAACAGCTCCAGAGCCCCGGGATTGGCACACATTAACGCCCCTGGGTGGAGTGGACGCAAAAATGGCCCAGTGGCTCGCCCTTCGATAGCGGATAATATCATTAGTGAGATTCCTTTGCCCGGGCCAAAGTCTGCGGGCGCGAAAGAAAAGCGGAAAACGATTATTATAATGGAAAATTATGAAACTCCATTTTGTTTCGTTCTCTCTAATCGCCATTTTTGTGTACGCGTTTGGCCGGTGCGTTTGATGGCTGTTGCTGGGTGTTACGAAATCCACGTCATACGCCGTTCCTGACCTAGTTCAGGGCCATTAAAACTTCATCGGGAGCGGTGACGCACTTCTTGCGGAAGACGCTTCAGCGTCTCAATTAAAATATTCGGACAATAGTTGCCATCTCTCCGTTGATAGTTGATGTGCTTTTAATGGGCGCACTAATGTTTTTGTTTCAAAGTCGCTTGCTGATGATGCTTTCTTTGCAACACACGCCACGCCGGATGATGATTACGCAACGTCGCTCAAGAAGCTCCGGAGCCGTCCGATCGATCGTGGCCGGATGACTCAATCCACCGGAAACCGGAATGGTGCGCGTCAAAAAACGGACCATCCTATGTTGCTCGTCCTTGAAACATCCGTGTTACAACCGTTACTCCGTTAGGACGCCGGTGGATAGCATCGCCACCCCGAGACCAGTGTAGGTGGTTTGTGGTCCGTTATTTTCTCATATTTCTTTTCCCCCCTGGCTCCATGTGCCGGAAGTGGGTCACGATGGCAAAAGTGTGCTCCCCGAAAAAGGGCCAGACACTCTTATCCTGGTGTCCTGTAAGGACGCCATCCCGAACAACACAACACAATAGGAGGGTGTGTAAAAATCATTTTTTTTCGACCGTCCCATGCGGTAGGTGCCATCGCAAATTTATGAAAGAACTAAACCCGTATCAGGGCCCGGGTTCGGGCCGGACATGGGAAACCAATCTCGGAAGCTAAACAGATCGGCCGGTCGGTTCCTTCCCCCGGGAACAGGCGTAAAAGCCAGCAAAATACTTGATTTATTACCTGTGCGCGTTTGGCACTTTTCTGGCACCCAGCAAACCGGCAACTCCCGGTGTGGCCGCAGTGCCGGCACAACGACGCAATAAATTACTTTCCACCGCGCGTTGAATGAAAAGCGTGGCAACGAAACGAAGAAAAAATGAGGCGAAATAATACACTGGGATGATGGTGGCTTTTCCCGCGGGCATCCCCGTGCGGGAACCCTTTGGGGACACTTTTTTCGAGGGGCGCACCGGTTCACGGTCCATCCGGCACACCCGGAATCGCCGGAGCACTCGGCGGCGCAAAACTTTGACGTGCCTCGAATGCCAGGTTCCCATCGGTGAGCTCGGCGGTCCTTTGGCATTGTGTCTCGCACGCCACCTAATTGCCAGAGTGCTTTCCAGAACAACGCTTCCGAAGGCGCGTGTGGTGTGTTCTTAGCCACTGCTCGCTGGTGGTGACACCGCGATAATCGAGTTCGGTTCGGTCAAAATATATGAGCCTCATTGCTGCTTATTGTACCGCCACGCCGGTTCGCCGGTGTGACAATGTTAATGCTGAGCGATGAAAATAATTAATTCAAAAATACATGCGCCACACGAGTTCGAAGCGAAGTTTACTGTGATTTAGCGATCCCGGCCTCGGGTTAGCCGTTGGATCGATTTTAAAAGCTGGAGAACCTGGAGGGACGGATGACGGTTTCAAAATTTAACAAAAGAGGGTAGGTTTTTTGCTGTTTATATGTAGGTCTTTCTCTTAAAAATCGAAACTCTCTCTGAAGATCGTAACAGATTGATTTAAATTTTCATATCAGTGGCGCATAGAGGCGGTTTCTTTTGGTTTCAGACTGTTGCTGCGAAAAACTTTAGACAGTTGCAGGTCGGAGTATTCGTAACATTCTGTCAAAAAAAAAAATTTAAATGTTTTTAACAACAGTATCAAACGAAAAAGAGCACCCTGTATAAGGGACCATTTCCCTTCGCCTGCTAAGGATCCCGACGATCAAATTTAAGTTAACACCGAAGCGAATGTACGGACCATCCCGAACGTGTCCCTGTTTTCGATTGTTAAAAGTAATTTTGTACGTTTGTTACATTTTAACACCAACGAAATGTAGCTTGCTGAATTAACGCAACACAATGGCACCTGTAAATACGGTACCTGTTTTTTCCTGCTATTTTTACATGAAAAAAGACTCATTATGTTTAAAAGAAATCACGGCAATTTGGAGCATAATTTATGAGGGCTCTATTGACCCATCGATCGATGTGTTCGACACTCGTTATAAGATTCAAAGATTAGCAAGGTACCGATAGAATGCTACATGGGTAAAAACGATGAGTAAAACTCGATAAACGAATGTCCTATTTTTTAAGCATTCTTTACTTTTGCAGTTTCTCTTCAATCTTATAACGAGATTTCGTGGAATACTGCGAACTTTGCCAATGGTGCTTCTGAGCAGCATAAAAATTTGCACATCCGTTGTTTGCACACTCACATAATTCATCCCAAAAGCATAATAGATTTGATGGGTTTTTTTTTATGATAACCCAAACAGACATTGAGGAACTCACCTGAACGGCCGTTGGTTGCTGTGGTTGCTGTTGCTGGTGTTGCTGGTGTTGCTGCTGTTGCTGTTGGTGTTGTTGCTCGTTTTTCCACAGCTTACCCCCCTTCAGGATGCCGCTGATGGCCTGTGCCGTGCTGAGCGGCCTATGCTTCCCGAGCTCGAAGTGAGCTCCTGCTCCGGTCACCGCAGACGACGTTGACGAGGATTCGGAGTTGGAACGGAGCAGCTGTTTCTGTTGCTGCTGTTGGTGCTGCAGAAGCCGATAGTCTTGGGCAGAAGCCATGGAAGACATGCCCACTCCGGGGCCACCTGAACCCATCGTCGCCGCCGCCGCCGCAGCCGTTGCCAGCGGTACCGCCGTGGAGCCACCTTCGTTGCCTGCTGCTGGAACGATAGTGGGAAGCGTGGTGGATGAGGAGGACGAGCTTGTTGTTGTGCTGGTGGTGGATGGGAGAGCAACGCCGGAGGGCGTCAGATCGGTGGCCGCCACCGCCGCCGGCGTTCCTTTCGAGACGATCCGCCGCTCGGTCACGGTGGTCATCGTGATCGTTTCGACGATGTAGCGCTGCGAGCTCTGGGTCACTGAGGCCGCCGCTGCCGTCGCAGCCGCCGTCATCTTTGTGGCCGCCGAACCATCACCACCACCTGCTCCCTTGCCATCGCCATCTTGGTTGCGAAGGGTTATGTTTGGGGTGGAATTATCAATTTACGACCACCACCCGAAGTGTCGGCGAATTGGCGGAATAAAAATTGAATTTATTAGTCAAAAACCAGGTCGAAAACCAGTCTTCCGAAAAGGAGCTCTGGCAGATGCAATCACGTGCTCGAGAGACAGAAAGAGAGTGTGTGAAAGAGAGTGAGAGAGAGAGCGTTGCGCGCAAAAATCAAACATCGAAAGTGGTGCAAAATACCGGAGTCGCAGTGGTCACGGTCACAACTCTTACGCAGGACGCGGTCTAATTGCTTGCGTGTGTGCACCAAAACGTTAACACAGGAACTCAGCATTCTCCTCAGCACGCAAAAAAAACATTGACCGAGCAGTGTGTGTTTACGAGGCAAGAAACCATTTTTACGTTAACGGGTGATGCTTCAGCCTTTAAGCAAAATGCAAAACTAGAGCCTAATACCATAACGCTATCTATTGTTGTATGCATTCGAGTAGGTGAGACTAGCACTAAATGAGAACTACAGTACAGCGGCTAGCGATCGTGATCGTGATTTCGTGAACCAAACGTGCGCTTAACTGTAACGGAGAGCCTCAGCACGCGTCTACGGCAGGCAACCGACGATGGCGGGCGAGCAGATGGCGATAATGATCATGGGTGTTTGCTTCTTTTCGTCCACCTCTGGCGGACTGCCGGCGAATAGATGACCATCCCATCGGTTTCGATTCGGTCACGACAGGAGATTAATTTCCACCGGAGAAAAGGGCGCCCAAGGCGTCCACCAGGCGCCTCCATCCGGCGAAGAACGCACATATGAGAGGCGTGAGTCGTGGCGTGTGATTGATTCCATGATTAATGGAGGGCCGCCACAGAGAGCCACGTTTCAATTGATATCTGTCTCTCTCTCTCTCTCTCTCTCGATGCCTGCTCGATGCCTGTGGACGTTCTGGGAAGAATGCAAATCAATTTGCCCACATACGCGACGTGGGACTTGTGCAAACCTAATTTAGTTCACCGTTGGCCAAGCGCTACCGACATTATTCATTTCGTGAATCATTTTTCCCGATGCGAGGTGTGATTGAGATGCACAGTTCGTTGTGACAAAACAGCAGCCGGCTACATATGTAAATATCCGAACGGCGCATAAATCAATTCCCATCCGGACAACGTTCGTAAGTAATTGCATTAGTGTTGCTTCAACTTTTGTTCCCCATTTTTTTTTAGGGCGAAAATACTCCGAGAGACCTTGAGACCAGCAAAGGGGGCGGCATCAAGCAGCTGGAGCGGGGGACAATAAAAATCGTGGGATGCTCCCTGAGAGAGTTCCGTTTTGCAACAAAGTTGCTACAAAGCGGCAGGATTCGGAGAGCGTACGAGAGCGAAAGAGAGAGATGTGTTGGTGTTGGGACTGGTAACGCGCCCGGACGCGCTTCCGGGCGGGTTTGCGTGGTGCTGATGATGGGCGAAATGATGGTGGTGGCGATGGTGGTCGTCATCGGTCGTGCGAAACCTGATGGTGGCCAGTGGCCTCGAGAGAGGATCGATTTTCCGTCTGACTGTGGCGTCAAAATGCACTCGTTTTACGTTTACTACCAACAACAAAGGGTGAACTTCATCCAACCGTGAACCGTAACATGTGAGTAGAAAGGAACGATAAGGTACTTCCAACGTTACAAGCAGCCGAAAATGCGTGGCCATTCGCACTGAAAGGTGAACAAAATTCAGCCACAAACAAAATAATAAGGGAACTAAAGTTCGAAACGGCAGAACAGCACAAACCTTCCATTGGGTGGGCCGGACCGGGCGGGCTTACCTTGCGAACTGGAGTCCTGCACCTGCTTGATGGTGAGAAATTTGGGCCGCTCCTCGCCGGCGATAATCTCCTTCGCCGTGACGCGCCGTTCCGGTGACGCCTTGGCCAGCGGCACCAGGGCGATGGGGAGCGTCGCATGGGGCGGCAAGGGCGCCTCCAGCATCGGTGACATGTCGTCCGAGCACTGGGAGTCACACTCTGGAATAGGAAATTAAAAGCAAAATAATTATCCATCTTTGAAATTGGAATTCACTCTCTTTAAGTCGCCCGTGAACAAGGATCACACTTCAAGAATCACCAATCCCGTCAATGCACCCAAAAAGAAAAGTTCATTCTGTTCGCAAACGCAATCATACTTATCCACACTTGAAGCCTCTTTCTCAGTCCTACGGGGCCGGGGAATACAAAACACTTGACTTGTTGGCGATTTCGGGTGCTGAAGTTTGAACAACCGCGCCACGAATGCTAAGTGATGCGAGTGAGGCGGATGCAAATCCGAAAAATGCCGGCTCCAAGTGCCGGTGAGCCTATCGCAGTGTTTGCCATCCGATTGCTCTTCAAGTGCTGCGAATCCCGGCGAATAATAAGAGGGCCTAAGCCCACACGTGTGGGCTCAGGACCGAGATGAGCCTGGACAAGAACTCGAGGCGTACCGAGTAGGGCCAAACATTAAAGCCGGAAGTTTTTAGCCCGCCCTTCACGTACCTTCAGAGGGGAGTGTGGCGGGCGAACGAAAATGTAAGCGTTTTTTTGTATCCTTGCCGTAACCACAGACGGTAAACGTGACAAGCAAATTATAGTGGGTCGCTTACAGAGCCATCCGGGGTCGGAGCATCCTTTCTGTGCTCGGTGAATGCGTAAGACACACGTGACTCTGATTGGATGTTAGTTTGCTAAACTATTTCCTGACCTATTAATAAACATTACATCGTAATTTATTCAAACGGCAACGGCGAAGCGAAAGAATGATCGTAAGTGCAAAATGGTGTTAATCAAAGACTCAAGAAGGAGCGCGCGAGCGTTGATGAGAAATTCCCTGAAAATATTGCCCTCACGTTGTCACAGTTTTAGAAACAGGAACCGACCGGAAAAAAGGGATCAAGAGAGAGAGCCTCGGAGACGTTTATAAATGGGTGACAATTTGCGCCCTGCCGTGCCCCAGTAATGAACTGGCGAAGGGCGCAATCCCGCAGGACGAGCAGGCAAGGCAACGAACGCCGCATCTTAAAATGAAGCCGTGCCACTTCTCTTCGATAGGCACCCCAAATTCCGGGCACGCACCGGGCACACGTTTCCGTGCGCATTTATGCGTATCACGCTGTGAAACGTGTCGCCAATATGGCCGTCATCATTCGTGCTGGAGCTACTTATGCGAAGCCGGCGGAAAACATCACGGACCTCACGCACTGTCTGTTGCCCCGTTGCAAAGGTCAATTTCTGTCCCAATTCCGTTTCTCACACACATAAATTGGGACGAGTTCATTCCGCCCGAGATCCACACTCTGGATAACTGACTCCGGTCGACAGGCAACAAATGTTTCTGTCTAGTACACAATTTAAGCAACAGTCGTTGGCATGTTTCGATCTAAAATTGTGACATTTCTTCTCGGATAACGAGAGTGAGAACGCAGCTGTGATCGGTTCTCAATCGGTTTGGCTCAAATTGTTGGCAAACCCTGGCCGCGGTTGACTTTTGACGTAAAGTAAATAAACTGGCTGAGCGCACGAATTAGATTAGATCAAATTAGAATTAGTAACAATTATTAATTCCCTTCTGAACCTCAATTTACCGTAATCGCAAGTAATTGTGGGACTAACCATCACTATTTTAATCAATTCACAAGATTGAAAACGTACCAGTGCCCATCCCAACTAAATCCGCACACCATTGGCAGCAATGGTCCTCCATCGGACAATGTTGTCGAAGCACCGAACACCGAGCTTAGCCGCGCAGACGTGGCGTGACCTTGCACAAACATTTGCTCGCAGGTCCCTTTTCTAGGGCACCGGAAACGGAATCTCCAATTCCGTTGGAAATGCAGCCGAAACATGCATCCCAGCAAGCAAGTAACGGAAGAAAGCCTGAGTCCACTTTTCAGCGGACGAGTTCTGTCGAGTTTTTCTCGTTTCCATTGCCCTTCCGGAGCTACCGAAGACACGCAGTACCTCCGAGCCTTTTTGGGGTGCACCTCACCGCTAAATTACAACGCAGGATATCCCCGGATGCATCCAGCCCAAACAAAGGCGGATTCCCCTTTCGGTGGCAGTGCAGTTGCCAATTGTCAACAGCCCCGTCCCGTGCACATGCAGCTGCAACAGGGCGGGGAGGGATGTTTGGAACACGAACACGGTGGAGCGGTGGTCTTTGTTTAAACTCCATGTCGGGTTCTTCAGCCACGCAGAGAGGTCCACCTTCAACATCCGCCTAGCTCCGGATTCCGCGTTCTGCACTTCGGGAGATAAGAAAAAAGGAATTCTATAAAATTAATTGGAATAGGTCGACGCTACTTTTGACTAACAAAACCGGTGTTCAGCGCGAATGGAAGGTGGCTGCAAAAGATGAGGACAAAGAGAAGCAGATGTTCATTTAGCATTCGGTTGGTAGTTTTATATTATGTTGCCATCAACTTTTAGCGAGCTTGAAATTGAGAAAGAAACGGGAAACTGTTATGGTTTGAATTTTGTTCTCAAAATATAACTTTACGTGAAACAAGCAAGTTTCTTGGTAATGCCGCAAAGCGTGGCACAAAACTTATGTTAGCCACCCGAGCGGAGCATAGCACCCGAGCCGGGGGCTTACACAACGCAAAGCCCCCCCGAGGGAGGGCCCTGCGGACACCGAGGATGAGTTGAGATTCGTTTTATTATACTCTTTGGGAAAACGCTCCGCGCTCGACCAGGGATTGTTATAATTTTCTCACAATGTGTCTCACAAGCTCCATTGACCAGCGACGACGACGACGATGATGATGATGAAGACAGCACTGCTTAGGAATGCCGCCGTTCCGGCAGTCCGACCCGGAACTACCGTTTTCATTACGGCGACGGCGGGCGCGCTAATGCCTCATGTCCAAGCACCACCACCACCACAAGATCTCCATTAGCGGGCACGAAAAGCACGCGGTCTCATAAATCGCCAAGAACACCCCCGGGCAAGAGCCGGAGTCGAACGGTCGGACCCAATTTACGATCATCGTTTTCGCGGTATAGAAGTCGGAGAGATTTTCCTGCCAGGCCAGGAAGACTGAGTACAACCCCAGTTCTGGGTGCTGAAAATAGCCACGCCAAGGCTGGCCATGACGCAGCGCTGGGATATTGGCTTCATACGCCGAGTAGGAAGAAGCCCGTTGCGGCCATTGTTGCAAGAATGCGGGAGTTCCCACAATTAAAATTAATAAAAAGACACCACACCAGGCGGGTTCTGGTGTGGTCGTAAAACTTGGACCATCCATCAACCGGCGCACCGGGCCACGGCTGTTCGGAACTACACGCTGTGCTCCGATTTTCTGAGAGCGTTTCCAGGAGAACACGACGGTCAAGTTCGTTGGCCGCCGGTGCTTCAATCGCTGCAAACACACTCCACGACGGGGGGTTTCTGCAAAGTCAAAGTTTTCGAGGGCCAAGGTGCAGATTATAGGTGTTTGAGTAAACGCCGGTAGGAGTCGTTACCTTCCTGCCAGTATTCCAAAACATCTTTTCATCACTTCCGTCTGTGGTGTTGCTATCAAGAAAGGTGTAACCTACGAGGTCACGGTCAGATTGAACATCTCATCGATTGGAGTTCCATTCAATCGGTTTGTGGTTGCTTCTGCAGAAGAAGCAATTCTCCAATGGCTTCTGCCCTTCTGTACGCAATTCCGATTGGGGCACGGACCTCACTACAAGCAATAACATTCCTAATCATCCATAAACACCGGTTTTACTGGCCGCGCTCCACCGACGGTAGTCGGAAGTCAATGTAATAGTAATAGTGTGCCCCGAGCAAATTGTCCGCCCATCCGATCCACCCGCCCAAATCCGTGTCGTGCCCGATTTTGTAGTGTCCCGCATTTTACTACCAACCTGGGCCGAGACCTCGCGCCGAAATACACCACCTGCCTGGTCGTAATGAATTCGTTTGCGGCTTTTATCGGAAAAGTTACTCGACAGTTTCCCGACATGATGGCGGGCGTACCCGAATCTCTGTTTTGTCACACATTTGGGAACAACAGGACACCGCTCAAGACTAGCACTACCCCGTCGCGACCTGTGCCTGCGTTGCCGTCAACCTGCAGTTTGCAAAATATTAACAACCGATCGACAGCTGGCGATCGGTGGGACCCGGGAGAACCACCACGACCCGGCCCGGCAACATCTGGCATCTGGGTGCACGATAAGCGTAAAGCTATTTCGCAGATTGTTTCACCCGACACAGAGCCTTTTCGAGGGGGGCTGGAAAACAATTTCCGCCTCGTTTCACATCATCTGCCCGACCTATTGGTTCGTGGCCTCACCAGAACATGTCGAACGAGGCGGTCCCTTGACAAAAAGTTGGCCCTTTGCTCGAAGAATGTTTCATTCTAATGAACCTGAATGTTCGAGAAGGCGGCGACGGAAGCGTAGCAGCGGGGGAGATCCTACTTTCCTCGGAATAAGCTCAATCTGACGCGAACCATCAATGCCCGAGAAACGCGCGAGAAGACACGGAAAAACGACGCCCATAAAACCAGGGGCAGGGACACAGGGGCAAATGGGTGGCAATCAACCGGCGAATGTTGGGAGAAGAATTTTTGGTTTTGAATTTACATCAGTTCGCGTGAAGGCTGTTTGCAGGAAAGTTGATGTTGGCATTTAATGTTAGCCCTAAACGGACAGCCAGGTCAGACGATTACGCGGTTTGTGAAAATTGAAATCTAACTCCGGTGAAGATCAATACTATTTTTGTCGGGTATTAAATATTTATTTAGGATTTTAGATTTTATAAACTTGTGATAATGTGACCTTTTGCATGCTACAAAAAAGGCACAAGATTTGCACAGATTTTGTCATTCGAAGCTCTTTTTGAGGTAACGCAATTGAAAGTAGTCGCTAGGAGCCACGGGGATCAGGTAAATCTGTCCCACAGAAGTCAAATATGGTGGCTTTTTCGGTTCCCGAAGAATAATCAGGGCGACCAATATTTAATTCCGATTCGAGTTGTGGCGAGTATAAACTGTTAGATATCCTCGAGGTCCTATCCACACAAGACAAACTCGTTTTGTGGTGTTCTACAACGAATTCAGAGGAAATTTCGAAATATCCTTGAACCAAACAAACAACTGTTCGTCGGTCGGATTAGGTAATCAAATTTGAAAGAGCAAAATATTATATTTACCTCCGAAGAAACCGCAACCTCTTATGAATGTAAGTGTTTTTAACACCATCAAAGATTTGGTTCTATCCTTGGAACCTGGAACTCTGGACTCGTAACACTTTTGATTCACTTTATCGCGATCTGGGTCCGAGTGTCCGGGTCTAACTTTAATTAGATTTTGTAGTGCGCTGTCAACGTTGTACAAACAATCCCATCCATGAGTCACTTGCGCTTACACCGTTTTACTTAAAATAATATAACCTCAGACACGACCCGCACGATTAATAAGGGAAGCCAAACACTTGCAGGTGACAAAGTACGCACACGAGTAGCCGTCGGTAAGCAGTGGCCAAGGAAGTTCCAGCAAGGCAACAAAAAAACCAACATGGAGTCCAATTTTAGCCCCCCGCGGGCCCAGCACGAAGGGACACCCATTGTTGTGACCTTGTGGCTTTTCGCGGCGTTTCTATTGCGGCGTTTGTTCAGGGGCCCACCTCCGGAGCGGGACAGAAGCGATAACCCAGGCCGCCGTATCCTTCACACCGAGCACCAGAAGAGTCAGGGCCGCAACTCTCCCTTATCGTCCTGGCGCGCGCGATGGCAAAACTGATACGCCACGCGGTGCCGGTGGTCACAGTTTATGTTTATTTTGGCGCTACTGGGCCGGGCCGTTAATGAAAGCCAGGACACCCTTCACACTCCGTTTCGACGCAATTTCACTGGCACCGGCAGGTCAACGGGTTCGGCAAAAGGAACATACCAAATCCGGCCGCCAACGGGTAAAGCGAGCACACGCGATGCCAATTAATTTCATTCACCAATTTGTCACCAACTTTGCTTCGTTTGTTCCCATTTTCTCGAACTTTTCGCAGCAGCACGGCACCAACGACGCGGTTCGGTTCTCCCTTTGCACGGCGAGCACAAAATCGATTTTAAGCCCACACCCCAAAGACGGACGGACGAACTCCTTGCGAGACGGTGGTAGCGGTTTGTCACTGGATTTTATCGCCGAATATCTAGAAACCACCCGGAACCAAACCGGCCAGAGTGGTGATCGCGTGCAATCGCGATCGGAACAGCGGCCAGAATAAATCGAACTGCCCCAGAATGGGTGCCGCTAGGGCCTCGCTCTCGCTCCGGATGGGTGTGTTGAAGGGCCGGATCGAGAAAACGGACCCCCGGTGGCCGGACCGAACCCACCCGGTGCCGAGTTCCGGAAAGAGTGTAATGAACGAATGACAGACGAAAACATAAAACTCTGCTGACACAGACTGTTTCCTTTTAAATGAAACCACATGACCGCGTGGGGAAATGAAATCAAAGCAAAGAGAGAGAGAGAGAGCAAATAAAATAATATTTATATGTGTGGCAGCCCTATGCACACGTTCCTTTCGGCCGCGCATAAACACATCGTGGCCATCGTGTAGCATAAATAAATCACCCCTTTTGTATTGTGGCCGATGACGCGGCCCACCGCCCGAAGGGTGCCTTCGGCGAAACCACAGCCGAGCACAAACAACAGCGATCCTCTTTCATTGTGGCGATCCGGCCGGCTAAAGATCCGGCCCGAAAGATTGTCTATGCGCTGCCATGCAAAAACGGCCGGCACGGGTCAATTTGAAAGTTGGCAGCGGCAGGGAAATGCAGCCATTATGCTTCACTGAGCATATAAACAAACTTCCGCTTTGTGGAAAAAAAAGAACTGTCCGAAATTCCGGCTAATTAGTTTCATTTTGTTCTGTGAAAAAAAACGAACGATCCAACAATACGAATTCGAACACCAGACGAGGAGTGTGCATTGCGCATCGTACCAATGCAGCACACATAGTTTGGACACCCGGAATCATGCTCTCCATGCTTTGTTGTTGGTGAACTTTCCCGGAACCAATGGGAAACATGATTCCCGAACGTGCGCTCGCCCTCGAATAATTGGTTCACTTTCACCTCAGTGGAAACGGATGTTTCAATTTTCTGAAGAAGACCTACAAGACCGCGCTCCGGTCAAAAGTTCAAACGAATTTGAGAAGATCAAGTTACGGCAAGCTGCAGCATACCCCACCGTTAGGGAAATGGGACGCACCAGTTTTTTGTGGAATTT
>NC_071286.1:3068058-3231398 GCF_943735745.2 Anopheles bellator | reverse complement strand
ATCCTCGACACAACTCACAAAACACCATCCGAGAGTGATTGATTTCAATCTCAGATCCTAGATCTGGTAACTCTACCTAGAATTCTTGGCGGAGAGATTTTCAAATTTCTTTCCAACAAGCTAAAGACCGTAAAAGAATTCGACGAAAGCATTCGATCCGGAACCAAGCAGCAAGTTTCTGCGAAAACAGCGAGGGCTTTCGTTAGAAATGGAATCATTGACATAAAAAATAGTGTTAGAGTGAGTGCGTCAGAAATGTGCAAAACTTCAGAATATTGTCAATACTTTTCATCGATTCTTCAACTAAATCGAATCAGCCAAAATCTAAGTTTGTTCTAAAAATTGGGAGATATTCTGTGTTTTGGCATAGAAAAAAGGTTGCTACGATTACGGCAAATAGAACTTTGTCAAACATGCACCCCAGCGGCACCCCACGCCCAATCTAGTAACCAACGGTCCTAACCGTCGGGCGGATGTTCAACGAAAGGCAAAATTCATGTTCTCGAATAAATCTTGCCACTCCAAAAAGGAAGACGTCCCGGTCTCCACTTGGGTGACGCGTCCCCGGGCGCTGTGCTCGGCATGCGGCTTCTCGTGGCACCGGTGATACTTTATTGCCGGAGTGGAGTGGAGCCCATCTGCAAATACATCCTTCGCCGTCATTCAAACCAGACCACCGCTGCTGCTGGCACATCGAAGCTAACATGGCCCGGAGGCTTTACCGGTGGCCGCCGAGCTTTAGATGTCCCGGACTAGAGCACCGTTCACGCCGTGCGCCTTTGGTGACAATTCATAAATCTACAACATTTCCGTGGCCGTGGGTCCTGGATTCAAATTAAATGAGCTATGGGTTGGCGGTGCTGCAAATAATGAATGAATTCTTGCGTAAATTGCCTGACGCGACGATCAAATCTTCACCCACAGATGATAATTTCTGAAGGAGCGGACATTCCGTCCGCAACTCATTTGTGGCCGCGTGTCCCTGTGCGTCCCCGTGCACTGGGTGCGGTCCGAAAGTTCCACGAAGTGAAACCGGTATGACGTACGGCCGGTGGCAGCAGCTCGAGGTTAGTTCCGGATGACGTTACACGCTGAACGGCCGCCACACGCGCATCGTACCGTACTTCCGCCATCGAAATGTCACTCGCGCCCTCCGGTGCACGGGCAGCGGTGATGTCAACCTTCCGCTCGAGGATTCGAGGGGACACCAACCATGCACACGGTGCTGTGTGAAGTCATGCGTGACGCAAAATCGTTACGACGAGGGTCACGGTTCACGGCAGGTCCCCGCACGCCCCGCGGCGGACACAAATTTGGTCTCTACGCAGGCGAAACGGAAGACAGCGTAATGAAACTTCAATTTCCGTCCCGTGGCGGAGGGCGGCCTCTGAACCTGTTGAGCCCGCAGGTTAGTTTCCTACTTCCGGACGTCAAACAATAGGTCACCGGCATGGCGTGGCGAGCTCCACCAGGAGCTTCAGGTCGACTCGACGGACGATAAGAGACCTCGCGCCTCGCGCGCGTCCGACGATACGTTCCACTTGGAACCACCTCTAATCGTGCCAATCAGACTGGGTTAAACGAAAGGAATTATTGCTTCTGTCGGCCGTGTCCCGAAACAATGTCACACACAAGTGTGTGCCCTTATCTTACGGGGTAAAGGTTTGCAACAGGTAAGGGTACTTAACTCGGCCAGCTTATGGCCCCCCGATGGCCACATGAATCGGTGAGTTCTGGAATGCGGGAGATTGTCGACATTTTATGTGAAGCACCTCAGAATGGACCACTCCACTGGAGCCACATTGTTGCCGTAGGACCATCCCAGGTCAACCTTTTGGTGGCGGTGGAAAAAAAAGGATTATGACTCATTACTTCCTGGACCAACCTTTTCCGGATCACTCCCGATGTGACTCTGGGAAATTGAAGATGGGCCACAAACGAAAGTCACATTCCCCGGAGTGTCTGGTGTCAGCGCCCTGTCAGGCAGAAACAATTCTTGTCCCAAACGAATGAAGGGTGCTTCGAAATCGATTGGTTTTCTGTTACACCGCGCACTCCCAGTGTCAGCCCCACCGTCCAGGATGTACAGCGAACAAATTTAATCGAAAACCTGCATTCCATTCCTGGACCGGCTCGGGTTCCCCCGGCGGGTTGACCTGGATTCCTGGGCGCGTGTGGCAAAGCGGACAAGAATGGGACCCGCCCATTCCCGTCGACAACCGATTGAAGGGCCGCTTTTGGGGCCACGGTCCTACAACAACATTTCCGGTGCCACTTCCTGTGGGACGACCGAGCGCATTCCAAGTGACGGCAGCAACACGTCCTTCGAAATACCAGACGGGCGCTCCGGTCGGTGTGGCGCACAAACGAAGGTTGAAGTAGCAATTTCCGCACCAACGGTGACCTGTGACTACCGTCTACTTGCTGTTTTTTTTTTTTTTGGGAGGCTTCTCCAGGAAGCCAAGGATTCCGAGGGCAGTTAAGCATTTAGGAGATTGGTAACTTTTGGGACCGTTACAAGCAGGCCAGGGCGCCAGATTCCGTTCGCCATCGAAAAAGGTTTCAAGGTCACGCGAGGAACACGCCAGACCGGGAGTTCCGGGAGCGGAAATGGAGCGAAAACAAGCTGTCCATGATTCTGCCACCCACAGCGGGGTGGGGGCAATACAGCAAGCAGGGGCGGGGCGAGACGTTAACGAGTTGCTTCGGAGAGTCATCGATAATCACCAATCATAAATCGAACATCGGCAATCATAAGCCGCGGCTCGGTTGGTGGATGATGGTTTTGATAGAGTCGTAACTTTAATGGCGGCACATAACTTGCCTAACAGGCCCCATTTGTCACCAAAAAGCAACCTTGCGGTATACTTGTTACAAATACCCAACAGTATTGGTCACGAAATCGATAAAAGCCTTACACCATTGAGTTCTTATCGCGACATGGAGACATAAGAAGGATTTCGGCGAAAGCTTTCTATTCAAAGTTTATCACATTTTTCCTCAAGTTAATACTCCTGTAACACATACAGAGTGCGCCATCGTTACAAGACCTACTTAAATGTCAAATAATTCCGCCATTTTTTAGTCGATTTTGACAAGTAGGCCTAATCTGAAACGTCAGTCTAATGAACTTTTAGCTATGGATCAGTTTACTCCAAAACAAGCGACCAAAATTTTGGCTCTGTATATTGAACATAATCGTTCAACTGTGAAAACTATGAAAACTATACATGCTTATTGTTGCCGAATTTTTTCTGAATTGTTTCTGTGTGACTATTTGAAGACTAAGGTGTCCAACCGACATTAAAACATTTAAATAGGTCATATAACTATGTCGCACCCTGTACAATTACAAAATATTATTGGGTTTGTATGTTAATCTTCTTGTCTACACAGACCCGGGTGTGTGAGCATCAACATAAATGTTATTTGATTCATTGTCAGGTACATTTCCAACGTAGAACCGAAAGGTTGAATCACCTCAACCTGATTTTTCCACTCAATTTATTTATTGGAACTACACAATTTAACCAAATGAAGAGATACCAAGAAATGTTCGAATGAATAGATGAATAACATGACTACGATGACGCACATGTTGGTTCGAAGAATGTTCTGGTTGCCATGGAGATCTGTATGTCGAGCAGCCATTACTGGACTGGACAGGACTACTAAATCGATGTTACAATCATCCATTTGATTAAAAGCTATTTTTAAGCTCTTTTAATTAAATCATAACATACGGGCCCCGATGTAATAAAACGTAATGATATACCCGGCTAAAAGCATTGATTGAAGTATTCCAAAAAACATCGCTGAACGCCCAGCGCCCGTTTACGGACGCTAGTCCAATACTCGTTTCAATCAACGTTTGGACGCTCGTAAAGTGATTCAGTTGTAATAAAAGCGTTTATGAAATTAATTCCGCAATTCATCGATCGTCCGTACTCACCCTCGTCGTGCATCTGCTTGGCGGCACATTCGGCGCATTCGGCACACTCGGTGCACACTGCAGTTTGTTGCTGCTGTTGCTGTTGCTGTTGGTGCTGCTGTTGCGACTGCTGCGACGACGGTTGGGACTGCGGCGTTTGCCCGCCCGGGACGGCGGTCTGTGGACCGGCGGTCTGGCCCTGGCCTGCGGTGCCCGTTTGTTGTCCCTGCTGGCCAGCAGCAGCCCTGGCTGCCAGCATGGCAGCCCGTTGCTGCTGTAGCCGCTGGATAACCTGGAGCTGCTGAATATGTTGTGCGCCGAAGACGTGTCCCCCGAGTGCCCCGCCGAGTGCATTGTCAAGCAGCCCACTGCCGTCTTTGTAGCCCTCCGGGGGGCTCAGCGTGGCCTGGTCGACAAACTCGATCGGGGGAGCAAACTTCGGACTCTGCAAGCGGAGAGAGAAACGGAGAAACTTTCGTTAGGAGTTGGGTGTGGTGGGCCCGTAACCGTAAAACAATAGGAACGCGCGCCCGGAATGTTTCAATCTGCGTTTGCGATCGATCAAACCCGGAGACCTGGCTGTTGCGCATCAGTAATCCGCTCGTATCCGTAACACAACCGTCAAAAGGTGCAGCAGCCTGGCTTCTGGCGGACCTAGCCCGAGACATTCTTTGGCATCGCCAAGGAGCGGTCGTAAACTCCGACCCGTAAATCGATCGAACAAAAGGCGAGACGGTTGACGAAGCGTGTAATCGCACCGCCGGGAGAGGCGCACTCGAAATTGAATTGCCAGAGTGAGGAAGTAAAACAATCCCACCAAAATCGAAAGCATAAAATGGCCGGCACATCGCTCGGTACGGTTCGGGCCGATAAATCAGAATCACTTTCGCACACGGAACCGACGCCGTTTCCGATTTTCCGTGAGGTGCATTCTAGTGCTCCTACCAGAGACGGAACAGTGACACGGTCCGAAAGGGCGGAAACAATTTACGTGCTCCCGGGGCAAGATTCCGGCGAGCATTGTGATTTTTGCTGAATAAAAGATCATCTAATCACGCGCCGTGCGCGACGTAGAATCGGGCGCATGTGAGAAGCTGATTTCCGTCATTACATCAACTCCGCCCCGATGGGTTTCCCGTCCCTGGTCACGTGGAAAGCAGCGTTACAGCAACGGTTTTTATGGCCGGTGCCGGTCATCGATGCATTATTAATGCCCGATTAGTAACGCTGCTAAAGAGCGCAGGCTCCGTGCGTGCGCCTCGTCTGAAAACTCTTCGTCCAAGAAGTGAAGTCCTTCTGAGAAGGCTTCCGAACTCTCGGGGGTTAGCCGTCGTAATGCAACCAACGCACCGTACCGTTGCGTGTAATGGCGTCTGAAGTACGCAGCAGGCACGCACGAAAAAAAGGACGAACAACGTTTACACCAAACAGCATCGCAAATACACTTACGAGGCGCAGGCTTTTAAACGATATGGTACGAACGGCGAATCCCCCCAGGGGGGTGGTGGGCAGAATTTATTATGTATGTAGCCCTTTACAATGCTAATAAAAATTTGACAAGATGCTTTTTACTTCCCACATGGGCAATCATTTGGGCAATGTTCATATATCCTGAAGTTTGGAGAATGCCTGACAGCAGGCATTCGGTCTTTTATGTGATAGATAAGCGCTAGGATTCATTCTCAAAATACTTCTGCACAAACACACGTCTCATTGACTTTTCCTTTACTAACAATCCACTTTAGATCTCAAATTAAAAATGAAACAACCAATTGAATGAAAAATATTGTGGTCATATGAAAAGATCAATCAAACGAAAAAATTGCCTTTGCAAGTGTCCTTTGAGGATGGGAAAAGCCCCGTAAACTTGTACGTCGATTTACTATGTCGATGTACTATGTCGACTAGACAACCGTCGACGTCTGCCGGAGGTCGACGCTTTTCGACTTCTGTCAAAATAATTTTGGTGAATTTTGATACCATTCTTTTAGGTGAATTTTGATACCATTCTTTTGCTCCAACCTATTGACTTTGTAGTACTCTGTACGCTTTTAAAGCGTTTGCATCCGAAAATTAAAGTTTCAAGCTTCCAAGCAACATTGAAGGCACCTCAAAACTGGTATGAAACGAGAATTTTCTTCTGCCCAATGCCAACTGTGAGGCCGATAAGATTGACTGGTTGTTTAACATCCTCCCGCAATGATTCGTTATCTTGCCATAATTGTCACAAGGATAGGCTTACCGAACTTTAACGACCGCTATGTGTAACAACCCGGAATGCCGGCCCCCGAACGACAGAAAGCCCCAAAGCTAACCGCATTCCTTCAGCACACGCATACTTTATAATCCTTCCGGGCGAACCGATAAGCGACCTCTCGCAGATCGCACATGCCTCCCTCTCGAATCCTGGCATCCCTCCTGTTGGGCACATCTTCGCCAACGTCAACTACTTTATCACTAAAATGTTTCGGCTCCTTTGGGCGGTCCCATCCCGGTCTGGGCGGGATAAATACCGCGTGGCCTCATCATTACCCTAACATTAACCCGCGAACCGACCCGGTTGTTGCCACGCTATTGTTATTTCCCCAGGATTCCGGCAGCGTCGGTGAGGTACGGTCTTCGGTGGGAGAACGGCTTTGTGTTCTCGAGAATTTTCCTCCCTCGTTGCCGGAAAATGTGTCCCAACAATAGGGCGTCGCTCGTCGTAAGGATCATTTTCGTTCGACATAACGACATAACGCAAGCGAAGGGTCCGACGGAGATGCGGGTCTAGCCTAGGCGGTGGTGTGCCTACCGACCGGATCGGTGTGCCCTCGATCTCTAAGGACCTGTCAAAAGGCGAGACGATACGATATGGCTTCCTTTAGCCGGTCGCTAGCCTTCGGGCCGCACAGCGTACGGTAGCGTCGTCAGTCAAGTGAATCCGGCAGCTCCGGTAGCTGCCCGGCTTTACTGGAACTATTTTTACCTTCATCGTGAGCCGCAAGCCAAGGGACATACTTCAACCACAAGACACAAGGGCGTCGTCGCACACGAAAGGGCCACAGTGGAACCGAAAAGGATACCCCCTCGGGAAAGGATAATTGAACGACAGCAAGGTTCTTATCCGTCGGCGAAGACGACGGTGGTCGCGGGATAGGGCGGATAGAGTACATAATCGAAAATGAAGTTCTCCCGACGATGGCGACGACCCACTGTTTCCCTGACTGACCTCCGTTCTTTATCGTTGATTGGTTGTTTTGGGGTAGTTATGAATTTCCGTCCAGATCTGCCCGAACCCCTGTGAGAGATTGGCTAAAGGCATAAGCAAAACACACTGATAGGCGCCCAGTAGAGTCCAGCAAGATGTTTCTGGTCGTGGTCGTTTTGCTTTGCTTTCTTTTCGGTCGATGAAGAGGAAATGAAACATCTCCTTCCAGATGAATTCTCATCCGCGTGGATGAGATGCTAGGCCGGCGAACCAATTTCGTGAGAACCGAAAATCAATTGGATTCGCGAAGGAAGCGAGCGGTTCGAGATTAATTATCATCGAAACGGAACCGATTCGAGTGGAGGAACCGCCGCCGGCACTGCGCGTAGGCTGCTAATGGCGAGGATATAAAGGAGCCCAATTTGCTCGACAACTGTTTCGAACACCCCAGCACACCGGCGTGGCTCAGTTCGGTTCGATTTCGACAAAGCCGGCCGTTTGTGAAGCTTTCGGGCGGATAGATCGAAGCCACGCGATGCTCGTTTGGCGCAGGATATTAATTTTCATCGGTGTCGGTGCGTGTAACTGTGCCGGTGTCGATAAGAGACCGAGACGCCCAACGACCCACGGGTGTCTTGATAAATTATGCCATTCCAACCTTGGATTTGTGATAGAAAGCGGCAGGTAACACGAAGTCTCGCTTCGGCAAAGGCCTGGTGTGTGTTGCTCAATTTGCAGGACCCACCACGTAACAATGGCGCGTAATGGATTCTGTAATAAAATCCTACATAATATAGTATCCCTGTTGAAATAAATAAAATAGGATCACTGTAGAAATATGTTCTTTAGAATTCCAAATTGATTTGATTAACAAAACAGTCTCTCACAATAACAGACAAATCAATATTCAATAACTTCAAAAGCTTATGTGGTTGTAAATCCAAAAGAACTTTTTTGAGAACGCTAAACACACAAAATTCTCTGAACTAAACCTTAACAACTCGAAGTACCAACGCCTTTTGGACGCTTTTGCTGAAAGACAACCAAGATTAAGTGATGATTGTCTGCTCAACGCTTCCCAAAGCGAAGACGTTGCTCAGAACATACAACATACGATTCAAACATTATCTTTCTAAGGTCCCCGTAGGGGGCCGATGTTCAAGCTAGTGGCCGCCGGGTGCCTATAGGATCACCTTCCATGGACTGTGTGTATCGAAATGCCATGAAACGGAGCATAATCGGAGTTTTTGCTTGTCAAGCAGGATTAAATATCTGCCAGGACTTCCTGTCATGTCTTGCCTGGGCCCGGAGGCAAGCCCCTGGACACGGAAATCCTTCCGGTGACCTTTGTCAATGGAGATCTTTTCATAGCCGTCACCACCGTGCTGGAGCCCCAGGGAGAGGTCAATTGGATTGGAAGGTCCTCGGGTTAATCAAGAACCCTTTCGCGTCCCGTGCGGACACCGGACAAGGGGCCGACAGTAAATATTACATTCCTTGTTCGTTTGATCAATATTTAATAAAAAAAAATTGTTTATTTAATATCTCGTTTTTTCTATCGTTAGTTGTTTGCTTATGAAACGAAACGACACCCTGTTTCCGATGACAGCCGGCAACCGAGGGCACAGGGTGCTTCAAAACTGATGTAAAATCTAGATATCGAGTTTATCACATTTTTCACAGAAAACACCTAAACGAAGCCCAACGCAACATGATTTTCGGAAGTGTTAGGAATCCCCCAGAAGATAGACCACAGTTCAGAAGAAAAAGCACCCCGCACTGGTGCTGCTTCCGACGAGTTCCTTTTGTTAAAGCGAAAATAGGATATCTTTCATGTTGTCGACAAAACCTACGGCGGCCAGAATCCCAGGATTCACCGAATCCAAAACCAGCGGTAGGATGAAAATTCATCGCAACGAATACACGACGCTCATCTTGGGCGCTGCTTCCGACGGAAGCAGCATCACGCTAGGGGCAGCTCTCTTGGCCGTACATGTCCCCATATTTCCAGCAAAAAGGTCCGGATTTCAGTGGGTATCCCCGTCGACAAAGCTCCTTGATGTACAACATGTCACACCCATCACACCGCAGGGAGGATGGCTCAAGGTGTCTTTGACCTATGACAGCAATGTCAAGGACATTAGCAGAAACCGAGATTTCAATCTAGCTTTTCGCGGAAAATGTTGGTCCTGTATAAATCGCCAACTTTGATCGCTTGACCAAAACATAGGCCTGCGAAACAAACCCCCAGACACGAGTCGGTCGGTCTTTCCAGGAACTGCGTCGCAGCTAATGTAGTCGTGGCTAGCTGGCGGACACTCAATCTTGTTTCAAATTCAAGAGTGTCACCTCTTGAGTCGCCGAGCCGGATTTCAGGAAGGGGAGGAGGGCCGATTAACATTCAAACTTTAGTCGTGAAAACATGCTTCAACCGATAAAACGGTGCCCACTTGACGGTGGTAAATCAATCAGGTTATTAAACAAGAGCTTGAGTAGCAGCCCTTCAAAAGAGTTCCGACTGGGGAAAAGAGGGGATTACCTATTGGCAAGCTATCGACATTTCGAGGACCCCGCCTAGGGTGGTTGAAGTTGAAACCTGTTGTGCTTTTCGAAGCAGCCGCCTTGGCCGAAACTCGAAACTCCATCAACCAGCGCAAAACGGTACGGTCTAAGGCTTGGTTTCGAAATAGCTGTGAAAGTCGCATCGAAGTGTTCTTGTGAAAATTCACCGGCACCTCCTTGAGAGATTGCTATTAAAACATTAGCGCCAGCTCCCCCGGAGCACTCCGTTCGAGGTGGATCGGGCGCCGGAAGCTTAATCACCAAATCCCCAAAATCGCCAGCAGCAGCTTCTAAGAAACTTAGATCATCGGTATACTATATTTAACGGGCGCCATTCGTCACTAGGCGCCGAGTGACCGAGGACGACGGCTCAGAAGATTAGTATGGGCGATATAAATGGCTGTTAAGCTGGCTCCAGCGACAGCTGGCCAAGAATATTCCTTTGCCCTGTTCTGGATCGGCTCGATGCAATCCAATAAACCGCAAGCACCGCTGCCTCTAGTCATGTTTTCTTGAGCGATTTTCATTACGATTTAACGGGTGGTGAAATTGAAACGACCTATAATCAATCTTCTTGGTCCTAAGATGGTGTATGATTCTGTTTTTCTTAAGACTTCTCTACAACACAGACGGCAGACGGCATATGATGGAGCTTCCCAAGGGATCCCAGGAGCATTTGTTTTAAATGGTGAAAAATAAATCATTGAGTTCAAACCATTAGCGAGCGCCTGGCAGAGGCCAACATTGGGGACAGAGGCCAACATTGGGGCGTCCGTCTGTCTTGCTACGTACCAACAATTCTCGTTCGCGTGTAAAAAATATCCCGAACATTGGGGGAGTCCAAGCCGTTTGAGACACAAAAAGTGGTCACGACACGCGACAACGTGGTGACAGCCGTGGAAAGTCAGATCCATTTTCACCTGCGGTCACCAGCCGCAATGGTTCAACGTGTGTTGTTAAAAATAGCGCCCCGAACCATCGTTCATCGCACATTCTGGCAGGGAGGAAGTCGCATCCTTGGCACACGGTGAGAGAGTCTGTAACGGACCAGAGGCGTCCTATTGTACTCCTCGTCCTCGTGTGGTGTTAGACAGCCGATCCCTTCTCGGTCGGTCGGAGTACACAGTTAGTGCCAGCTACCAGTGCGCAAGTGGGTCGCTAGGCAGAAGAGGTGGCCCTTTTATTTAAACCTTCGCCACCGTGCTGTCGACCTCCATTTACTGTTACGGTCGGTTGTTGGCCCGCCGGCCAAACAGGGAGCGGCCATTGTTTCGGGGAATAATTCATTCGGGTCAGGAAGTCAACCACCACCGCAACTGAAAAAGGAGCTCCGTCACTGAAAACTAAAAATTGAGGAGCAAATATCGTTTAATTTAATTTAATTTTTAATGGAAAAACTGGTTTCAAATTGGGATGCACACCCTAAGTGCATCCCAGTTTGTTACGTCGTTTGATGGGGCGGCGACACCAGCCCCAAAACAGGCTCCTCTCAAGCACCGAGGTTTAGGGCCAAAGCCCATAATTCCATCTGCTCCTCGTTATCGCACATTAACCCGTCCCCGAGGGGCACAGACTCTTCAGGCTCTCGTGTGTGCTCGTGGCGAAGAGTTACTGCCACCAAATTACCGGCGAACCCCGGTTCCGGTTCCGCCGTCGGTCCGTCGTCGTCGCCGTCATCGCCGGTGCATCGTGCAAAATAGCGGCCCACAGAACCGGATGTCCTCCCTAGGGAGCAACGAACCCCGAGCCCGTGGACCCCGTTTTGGAAAGACCGCCGGTCCGAAGGTCCGCTCATTAACCTATTTACGGTTAATGCGCGGGATCAGATCTGATGGCCAGGTTCACCGGCCGCCTATGAGGAATGCTTTTCGATGCAAGAGACGCTTCTCGGGGTTCCGAGGTAATGGGTGGGATCAATCTTTAGTTGCCCCCGAGGGAGCTCATAAAATCGTATTTACCGTATTTGGCTTTATTAAATTTTGCTTCATCGTTTCGTGTGCTAGATGGGGCAGATATTCTTGGTTGAATTCAGTTTATTTTAAATTATCAGCCATTTTGTACCGAGTTTTACCGAAGTCTGGAGAGCCGGGTGTTTAAATCTATAGGCCAACCAAAACTCTTCCATATTGAACCCGGTAAGCTCTCTTCGGTTTCTTCTAATTTCCAATGTTTCACATTAAAGTTAATAGTCAATTTAATAATGCCTTCATTAGGGCGCACCAAGTTGACCCTCATAACGGGTCTTGGAAAAGGAGAACTGCCCTGCCAATCAAGCCGACAAAACCGAAGGCCGAGAGCCAAACGAACGAATCCCCGAAACCAATCCGCTTTGGGGTTAGTTGGAGTTTTGGGTCCATAAACCAACAAACTGAACCTTTCCAAAGCATACATTAATTGTTGGAGAGCGAGTTTGGTTGAAACTGTCCCACAAACAAACGGCCCCGGCCCGATGGATGGGTCGTTGTGGTCGTTCAATTCTCGTGCTCTGGTTCCTGTCACTTTTTCTTTTCCATTTTGCATAAATTTTACGAAAGTTGTCTGCCCAAAGATTGAAAGATATCCTTTCGGAAATTTTCATAATCCTCAACTCGTTCAGGTTTCTTTTCTCGGAAAGTATACCCAACAAGGGGCGTTCGAAGTTTCGTTCTCTTTAAACGAACGGATCTTGAAGGCCCTTGAAACTAAGCACCGAACCGGCTTACGGGAACTTAAACTTAATTATAATTGAAATTTTCATTCTCTCGTCTTTTGTGTTCGAATTTATCATTTTTTATTGCTCATCTTCGTCCTGCCAACCATCCAACTCATTTCCGGGACGCTTTTGTTACGAAAGTCACGTGCAAAGTGAAACTCTCCTTACCACGACACGGTTAACGGCCGGCCGTGAGTTGAAATGGCCGACACGGCCCCGCAAGGTTGCTGCGTAGCGCAGAAGGAACTCCCGTAGCCCCTGTCTGCAGTTTTATTGTGGCCTTCACCACCAGATGGTGACCAGCTTTGCTGCAGCGTTACGACCGGGTCCTGCCGTGTGACCCAGTTAAGCCTCCGGCAATAGCCCAACCACCAACACCATCGGGTCCTTTTTTTACGATGGTCATCCCAGTCGAACCAGGAATGGCAGGAAGCGGATCTTTAATTTCACCAACGATGGCGTCCGGCATGATCTTCGAGTGTGTCATTCCCGTCGAGCGGCAGGCCTTTTTTATGTCCGAACATTCCCTACCGTTGGGCCATCGGACGAGCTACGTGGATACTGCATAAGCCCCGAGCGCTCCTTAGCAGCCAACGCGGTGGCTTTCGGTAAGCTCTCGAAAGAGAATATGTCGTATGTGCGCTCTTCACTTATACACGCCACGTGGCAACGCCTCGTGTATGCGGGGACAGGTTTTAGCGCCTCGCAAACATTATGATAGCGACAATTTGAGACACTCCGGTACGCTCACCGAGCACCGAGAAGTTCTCGGTTTCCACCACATAGCGAAAAACGAAGTACCACGAAAAACCACACGAAGCACTCCCTTGGGGAGCACACCCGGAGAAAGGATTACGGGGCCGACCGAGGGCGAGGTACTTGAAATGCTCCACGATGCGCACTGTGCGCTGTGGCTTTCGGAAAACACCACGAGCAGCAACGGCCGGAAATGTGATACAACCGTGTCACGCTAATTTGTTCGCCATTATGGAAATTACTAAAACGACCCCATAGTAATAATCTTTCGCGCAGAGGTGACGGCGCACAACTCCCAAGATAAGGCCCAAGTAGTAAGGTGGATCACGAACAAAAACTTAACTACACCACATTTAAAAAAAAGTTTTTGAAGCTTTTTGCAAATTACAAAAAAAGTTCAAAAATATACAGAGTCGAATTGAAATTTATCAAAAATTCTCTCCAAAAGCACAATTTTGCATAGTGAGAGTGAGGACATTCTCACGCCAAAGCTATCGCATCTCATTTGCGTCCACTCACCACAAGGCCACAGCCTACTTCAATTAAGTGAGACGTCTATTCCGCTCCGAAAACGGAAATATTTCGTGAAAGCCGTATCTGAGTGCCCCATTGAGGCAGGTTTTAGCTCAAATTTGAATTGAAAAACGATATATTTATGTTATTTTGTAACGTATTATCTTTACTTCTAGCGGAGGAGTTGACAACGGTTACGGATAATTACCCATTGCAATACTTTTACTGCGTCCTTCTGTCAATGGCAATGGCAATTGATTGTCTTCAACACCAAACCAAAGGTTGTTAGTTCAGCATGAATGTCATTAAAAATCAGACCGATCACTGGAATACTAATTACGCCACCAAACAACCGGACGGAATAGTTATCACTTCATCGACCAGCAGCGCCATATTGCCATCTAATTTAAGATGCAAATTTGCTCTAGCCATTCGCTGGGGCTGGCTGTAGCGTAGAGTTTTCCCGCTGTTCTGTTTAGCAAACAACCATTCCATTTCGACCCATCCAACCTTTCGGCCTGCCCGCGAGCAATGTTAATTGCGAACGGATCAATTATGTTGCCCGTTTTCGTCCGCGAGGCACACCGACCGGCAAGACGCATGCCTTCCAAGAACCGTGCGAGAACGGATGGCGAACTTTCGCCGAGCGACAGCTGAAGCTGCTGAAAGCCGACGCCGACGGTCGGCCGCGGAAAGCCCCAGCTGGCTCCCGAGAAGCTGGTTTCAATTTAAAATGAACCTCACCGAGGCAAAGTTCCGAGAACCTCGTTCCTGTGCGCTCGTTGATGTGTAATTATTATTCCAACTGTGTGCTTGTGTGTGCATCAAAGCCGAGGACAACAGGTGAAAGGTGTGTACATTTGCGCGCGCTGATTTACGGCACAGGATTAGCCGCCATGTTTGCTTCGGCTACGTTCCATTATGCGAAACCAATTTGAACCAGTGTAACCTCATTTACTCGGCGTAAACCACAAAACCGCCAGCTCCAGAAACTAATTTCACGTTTCGATTGTAAATTAATAAAATGTAAAAGTCCTTTATGTCATCGCGAAAGAAGAAAAAAAAACGCCGCAATTCAATTCTGAACTCCATTTCACTCACATCGTTCGCCGTCGTTCCTGCCAACGCTCTCCGTGCTGATTGCAAATGGAAAACACCCAAAAACTCGAGAAACGAAAAAAAAATGGGAACCTCCCGGGAAATGGCGAATTTACTCCCCTGTCACCTGCGCTGTTTGGTGGCCGGCTGCCACCGAAAGCTGTTCTCGAATTATCGTAAACAGAGAGCATCCGGTTTCGGCGGAGCCTGCCAACTTGTGTGCCGCCCGTCGTGGCTGGAGACTGCATTTTCCAGATGACATTGCACCCGGACCCGAGGCCAGTGAACCACCAGCAGTCCAGTCCAGTCGGTGGTGGTGGGACCCAGTGCCAACCCAGAGCTCGGGGTCCGGTCGTTCGTCGAGCGCACCTTCTCTCCATCGTGCCGTGCACGTGACCGACCGAATCGATCGATTCGGGTACGGTTGGTGTACGAAAAACCGAGAACGAGCATACGGGGCGCGAACGGAAATACTGAAAACAGATTGGAAAAAAGGACGCCCGGGCACGGTGGAAAAAAAGGCGGGCATATTGATTCGCTTGCCCGGGCCAACAAAAAAACCCCTGTCAGAGACCCATCGATGGGTCTGATTTTGGATTAGAGTTGGCACGGAGCCGCGCGAACATAACCAGGCGGTGGACGGCCGTACGGAGAACCGGCAATAAGCAGTTTTATGCTTCCCATACTTCCCGTTTGCGGTGGGACCGGGAGATAAATTTTCTTGGCGGAAGCACCAGCAGCAGCTTGACGATGGCGACGACGAAAACTTGCGAAACGACAAATTATGCTGACGAAGCGACTAGCCATTACGGAGATAGGGTGCGTGGTGGGGTGTTCGGACGCCACGGGGAAAAAAGCGTCCTCTCGCTCGCATCTTAGCGCTGTGAACCGTAAACACGACACGACGACGACGACGACGACACTCCCGAGGGAAAATGGGCCTCCCGATGGGGTGTGGTACCTCACAGGACGCGCGCGACTACGTCGACGACGAAATCCGATTTCGTCGAGATCTGAATCCCGCACTCTTCCGGATCACCGTCAATCCTTTTCTGTTAAGCGAGCGAGAGAGAGAAAGAGAGAGAGAGAGGGAGAGGACCCCTCGAAAACACTCCGTCGTCGTCCGTTGTCGGATCGCAAAACGATTTCACCACAAACCGTCGTCGACCGTCGCACGATATATTGCGGACTTCGCTCCCAGGGACACCGAAAGCCCCAAACCCCCGCACGAGTTCCCAAGTGATGTTCCAAAACAGAATCCTTGTCCGAAAGCGGTCTATATAAAAAAGCAAACACAGATAGCCATCGAGGAGCACCAGGCGGCTCCATCGTGTCTGGGACGGGCCCTAGGGCGATTCAAGCGGGAAGCTTGTGGGGCGGGCTTTACTTGTGTGCGTGCGTATGTGTGGGTGCGGGAGGCAGTGTTTTTACGATCGAACACCACCGTCACCATGGCCATGGCCCGGGCAAAGTGGCCAGGATTCAATAAACAAGGCCCATTTCAATTTGCCACAGCACGCGGCCCGAAATGCGTCTTAGCGACGCGATGCGACGGGCGTTGAAAGGACTTTCTCCGACCGACCACCAGAACAACCGGGCCGCAAATCTTGCTTCTTAATCGGGATGGGCCGGCCAAGACCCCGACCGTCCGCACGGATAATTAGATTTATTCTCGAACATTGCGCCACTCTGCGCCAACCGACCTGGCTTAACCGAAGCCGACACCGGGCCACAAAAGTTAATGGCAAACAACACATGTGGCCACCATCGCCAACAGTGCATCAAACATCGTTAGATCGATGACGATGGCGACTTCGACGACGACGACGACGGTTTCCCCGGAAGCCCGCCTCGAAATTCGCCGGCCGAACGCATAAAAGTGCGTCGTTATGTTCGCTGGCGTTATGTTTCATGCAAATGGCAAGTAACCTCTACATACGCACCGGCCGGTCTGGGCCATTCCCTGAGTACCGTGTGCACGTGGTGAAGTGGTTGATTTATTGGATTTGGCTAGAACGCACCGAATATAAACCATCCTCGTTCGAGGCACCATGCGTCTCCATCGCCGGAATTCGAAAGGTCTGAGTGGGGACTCGCCTTGGCGACAGGGTCACCTATTAGTGGCCCCCTCGTCCATCGACCGATGTGTGCGCCTCCTTTGCAGAGCAAGGGTCACTATAATTAAGAGTAGCATTTTGCCAGCCATCTCCGACACGGCCCTGGCCATCGCCCGTGCGGTCCACAAAACAGGCCAGCCCAACGACATGACGACCTGGTGTCTGGAGCGGTTCGAAACAATCAAAGCACATTAATCTTCGCACACATAAAGCGCCGCCTCGTTTTATGATCTCGTTAAACAAAGAGCCCCAATGCCATCTCGGGGACTGTTGTAAAATCTGGTGCGCCACATTCCATCAATTAATGGGCACGCAGCAAGTAATGCAAAATCGGCTCTTTGTGCCACTACAAATGGCACCCGGTGCTGCATTGGTTACATAAATTTGAAGTAACATAGAATGGTGGTTTGCCCGAAAGACGTGAGAAGACACTATTTGATTAATGCCGGCCCCGGTTGGTGGCAATTTAATGCCCACTCAACTCTCAAACTCGGCATTGTAAACTCTTTCTTGGGCAGGAGTCACACGACGCGCGCCGCATTACTCCAATCAAATCGTGAAATTTTAATGTTTGATGCGCAATTGGAATATTTGCAAACATACAAACATTTTGAAATATTTGCAAACATTCACTGAGAAAATAGTTTAATGATAAACCAATGATAATTACATGTGTAAACAAGTGATTTTGAGCTTTCATCGATCGGGATGACATTTCTCACACCGGCTGTGTACAGGAGCATCGACTGGGGTGTTCAATAAATTCGTTCGTGCACCTACTTCTTTTTTTTAAGCCATTTAGTATCGACGTGTCACAGCATTTTTTACAACGGAAAAAATCAAGTATCGTGAAGTGATTGAATTTTTAGTTTTGGCAGATTTAAAAGCAAGGGAGATTTTTGAACGAATGTTAATCACTGAAAGAGATTTAGTATACCGTCTAGCCATCTCATTGAGCAGTATAACCAATATTTTAACTGAAGTATTGAGTTTCAGAAAGCTGAGAATTGAGGGTACCGCATTCGCTAAAAATGGAACAATGCACCCGGTTACAAGAGCATTTTAACAATGGCAAAAATACATTAATTTAAAGTTCGAATTGTTTGAGTATTCATCGTATGCACAAGATTTGACCCCTAGCGACTTCCATCTGTTTTCAGACCCAAAAAAAACATGCCTGAAAAGCGTTTTCGATCAAATGAGGACGCCATAACAGCTGTGGAAGCGTATTTTGAAGGCCTTCCAGATTATCATCTCAGGGATGAAATTTATAAATTGGAGTCTCTTTGGAACAAGTGTATTGATGTTTAGGAAGGCCATACTGAATAATGAAGTGTATTTCAAACCGTAAAAATTTATTTTTCTATTTCTACGAACTTATTGAACAGCCTAGTATAGTGTCAAGTTAGGGAGCTCAGTATGTCATCGCGTGCACCATAGCCAAGAGCAAGCTTTGGCCATAAAACGACTAAAATGGGATAAAGGGCTGATTTTACTTTGGGTTAAACCGATAAAATTAATTGAATCGGATAAAAAACTGATAAAGAGATTTTTCAACATGACAACGCTCGTCGACCGTGGATCTCTGGTTGGATCGCTTCTATCGACACAGAATCCTGGAGCTACGTGAAAATGGCTGACAGTAGTTACTAACGACCGACAAAACTTTCATTAAAGTAGTCATACGTTTTGTTGTTGTAGTTAGGCCACAATTGTCGAATAAAAGCCGCATGAATTAATGCAAAGTCCCAATACTTGAATCTTACATTACAGAATTCTGATCGTTCGAACACCCTTTCAACCATCTCCGAGTTTGTTTATCTTGGTCCGTGGCACTAAACCATTACCTACCGTACCCGAAAATTTGTTCCTTTCTGCCTGAGTCTGACAGCTATTCCCTCAGGAGCTGGAGCTGAAAACTACAAGCCCTTCCGTTTTCGAAAGGGTCCGGTCTCAACAAAGGGCTCGCCGTTTATTCCGTCGTCGTCGCCTCTTGTTATCGTCTTATCGCTGGATCTCAGCATCTTTGGCGTTGGCTACCTCTTACGGTGACCCAACGGAAAAAGTGTATCGTGGAAGCAAATAGCAATGACCCCAATCCGATGGCTTGCTGCAGCGATGACGGAGCTCCCAGAACTCCTTTGCGACTCGTGGGGCCACCGTCTTGTCGAAGCGAAAACTCTTGGCAGGCACGCTCGTCCTTATGACAATCGTCCTTATCATCATCACCCTTCGTCGTCACGCTGTGGCGTACTCCCTGAGGCCAACACTTGAGCTCGAGTTGGCTCGAGGAATACCGCGAGAGGCAAATCGGACGTTTCGCAGCATTACCCGGTGATTGCAATCGGAGATCGAAATTGTGCTTTTTAAGATATTTGCAAAGCAGCACGTCCAACGAGTCGTCACCGGGGAAGGCTGCCGTTTTCGACCTGTAGACGATGACCGACAGGCAGTCCTTGGGTTGGTGGATGGTGCGCAGGCGGCCTTCCATCGGCTCCCTTTGTGGTGCCCTCGTTTTCCCCGGATTCCCTATTCGACCAAACAAACGGCAGATTTGATGGAAGGTCCTTGCTGGTTTTCGGAACGCTGCGTTCGCTTGTCCGTACAAGAAGGATGGGTCCGGGCGCTACCGAAATGAGGTCACGAGCAGCAAGGTCACGCTGTTCCCCACAATACAATGGTTGGATCTGGAAAAGTGCATCCCAACGGTTCTGGTCTCTTCCCCCAACAGGTGGCTAGTGCGCCAAGCGGAACTCCTGAGCTGGGCTGGGCTCTCTCTCTCTCTGTTACGCCACAAAGAATCAGCGAAATAACGCCCACCACCGCGCACGCAGTGTTTTAGGTAAATGAAAAGGCAGGAAGCACTGAGGAACGCCACCAACTTCATAGCCATCACGGCCATTAATTAAGACCGCGCTGGACCCAAACCGTGCAAGCTTTGCTTCCTTTCTTGAGGAAGTTTTTAGAGAGATGCTCCATTTCTTAGTTTTTTTCCGTTGCTCTGTTCCGCGTTTGACGACGAAAGGAACACAGCAACGAAATGGGTGCCAACACATGGGCTGAAAAGTTCCGGGCCTAAGACAGAACGATTTCATTCGAACGATTTCTTTTACAAGTGAACATTTTTTGAGGTTTGCGAACAACCAGTAGTCGCTGGAAGCCAAATCTGACGAATACGGTCCATTTGGGAGCAATCCGAAGTTCAATACATGTAGTTTTGTCATTGTTTCGGCATACAAACGCACCAATAACGCCCTATGATATTCGCTGTTGAAGGTATTTCCCTTCTCGCAGGAGATAGTCGATGAATGCACCATGCAGATCCCAAAATACCGAAACAATAACCTATCCTGTCGATTGTTAAGCTTACGAGCACTTTGGAGGAGGTTCACCACTTCGTCAGTCAGATGACGATCGTTTTGATGCCGGAGTGACGTGATGGATCCTTGTTTCATCCATTGTCACATATCGACGCAAGTAATCCGGCTTGTTAACCAGTTAATCATGGCCAAACACTGCTCAGAATCATCAACACGTTCTTGTTTTTGATTAACAGTGAAAAAACGCGGCAACCCCTTTGAACAGAGCCTTCTCATAGTCAAATGCTCATGGATTTTCGTAATGTTACCGCCTCGTTTGGAAGTCCGATGCGTTCTGTATCATCGGTGTCCCTATCGGAACACATTTGAAGTCAGCAAACCAACGTTTTCTCATTATTTCTGATGGAGCGGAGTCCTCAGAATACTCAAAGTTAAAACGTTAAAAATTGGAAATGTATTCGATCCATTGTTTTGAAAATAACAAAAGTAGTGTCCCTCTTAACACAAACTCACAAAATAATGAGTGGAATATGATGAACTTTTAACAGCTTTCTTTTGAAGGTTAGTACTAACTGAAAATAGCGATAAAGGCAATAAAACTAGCGCCATCTATGTGCTCAGTTCAGGACTTTTCAACCCATGTGTTATAGCCCGCCCGCTAAGCCCCAGAGGCCTTTCTGGTCCCTGAATCAGATGGCTACAACATAAAACTGTTGCTCGAAAAAAATCCCACGTTCAAATGAGTTGACCCTGCGGACCCTGACCGGGCAGGTCGCCGCCTTTGGGAGATACTTACCGGTGGCGTGCGGCCATCGTCGGTGTAGCCACAGTTGCAGCCTTCGTCACAACATATTCGAACGAGCTCGTGTTCACCGCAGGTGCACGGCTCCTCGTCCTCCTCGTCGTACGGGCAGTCCTCGCGGATCAGGATGATGTAGTCCGCCTCGAAGAACTCGTTGCGCGTCTCGTCGAACACGACCCGGTTCTTGCGGACCGGCGGCGGCCGGTTCGGCTTCTTCAGCAGACCCCGCAGGGTCCCCGCGCCCGCTCCGGCCGTCTCCCGCATCGTGCTCGTCACCGCCGCTGCCGCCGCCGCCGCTGCCTCCGATCGGTAGAAGGGCACGGCTTCGATCACACAACCACACACCCCGGACACTCCGACACCGCGGACCACCGCCCCAGTGCGCTTCCGCAGCGACAGGAACCCCTGACCCTTGGGTGGCGGCGGTGGCGGTGGAGTCGGAGGCGGCGTTTCACTCGTATCACCCACTACTACTTCCCCCACCTCGGACCCGACCCCGGCCCGGTTACACTGAGCCGCACTCACACTGGCCACTCCTTCACGGCTCCGAACCGAACACACTGACCCACTGACCTTCGGTGGAGGCGGAGGGGGCGGCGGTACCGCTGGTGGAGGTCCCACCGGAAACGGTGGCCCGGTACGCCGTGCCAACAGCCGCTCCTCTAGCTCCTCCTCGAGCTCCTCCTCGAGCTCATCGTAGCAGTACTTGATCCGATAGACGCCCGGCTCGTAGTCCTGGAGGTGGCGCGTATCGAATTCACAGTTCGTGTGCGGATCCGCGGCCAGCAGCTTCTCGAGCCGCCCGAACTCACTCACCGGTCCCCCACCACCAACACCACTATCGGAGGTGAGGTCCTCGTCGTCGTCGTCCTCCTCGCCGTCGGTTGATCCCACGAGCACCGTCTCGTCGACGAACTCCAACGGATCCGGGACCCGCGGTTGGCCCCCGGGGAAGATCGTGCAGATCTCGTCCGATTCGGCCCCACTGCCACCACCGCTGCTCTCCGGCGTGTCGTTGGCAATCCGTTGCAGGCCGTGCAAGCAGCGCAGTTCCTCCACCGGCCGCTGGTGGCGCTGTGCTGGGTGGCTGTCAAAAGGCTCGCTGCTGAACGGTAGTGACGGTAGTGAAACGGCTTTCGAAAGTCCACCGTCCACAGGGGCGGCACCGTGACCACCGTTCCGGTCAACCGTTGATTGCTGCTGCTCCCCGTGCTCCCGGCGCTTCCGCTCGAGATCCAGACAGGAGAGCGATAGGAGCGACGATGCAGAGAGCCCAGTGGGCTTGTTGTCGTCGTCGCCACGAGTCGCGGGCTGTAAACAGTTGAGCGACGATGTTTTCCTCGACGGCACCAACTGCCGCCAACCGCTTCCGGGCTTGCCACCACCGGATGCTGCTACGTGGTGTCCACCTGTCTCTGTGGTCGTCGATACGCTGCCGCTGTGGTTGGTGTGCGTTCCGCCAGTGGCAGTGGTCGAAGCGAACAGTACACTGGCTGCGCGTGTGTTGGTGTCGTCACCCGCCCGCAGCAACGAGGGCAGGGAGCCACCGCGGCCTCCGCCACCCCCTAGTCCGGCCGCTCGCGACGCAAACCCCCGGAAGCGCTCCTCGAGACGCTGCAAGCGCTGGCTCGCCTCGAACGAGGACGATAAGGATGCTGCCGCTGCTGCGACGGAATGTTCCCGCACACTGCTTTCACGCACACACCCAGCGACGGGTTCCCGATTTTCATCACCACCACCACCGTCACTGAAGTAGCCCGTGTGTCCTTTCACGACACCAGCCCCATCACCGGACTCGTCACCATCGTCGTCGAGCAGGATAATGCCACTGTCCGCGCTCGATGGGTCCTTGGCACCCTGGCCGCCACCCTCCGGCTGCTCGCTGGTGTTGGTGGCACTGTCCCGAAGCACCCGCTCCCGCGATCCAGCAGCAGCGGCGGGGGTCGGAACGCAAAGATGGGCACTGAGCGTTACCTCAACGAGCAGCGCCCGATCCGAATCCTGTGGCGGATGACAGCAGCAGCATCCGGAGCTGGGCCGCACTACCGTCGGGGGCGGGGGCGAGCATGTCCCATAGTAGTTTTCACTCTCACTGTCCGACGACAACGAGGTCACTCCGTCGGTGCTCCGTCGATGCTCCGGGTTCTTCGCACAAACCTGGGTCGCCTTCTCTTCGCTGGCCACGGGCAGCGCGCCACGTTTCGCTTGCTTCCGACTACTGCTACTGCCTCCCGCTTCCTGGCCGTCGTTGTGGTGCTGCCGTTGTTGGTGGTGCCCGACCGTCGACCGGGCGCTACTGATGCACTCTAATCCTCGCAGCAAACTGCTGCTGCTACTGCGTTGGCCCGACTCTGGCCGTCGTGCGCTGTCGTCATCGTCTTCGCGTTCATCGATTCTCCGCCCGCCGTGCGCCGCCACGATAGGGCCCTCCTCAATGTCACCCCCAGTGAGGGGCTGCTGCCTGCTGCTGCTGCTGCCGCCGCCGTCATCGATCGATGTCCGAAGCCGTGGTGGTGGTCCTTTGACACTACGCTTGGCCCCGTGATGGTCGTGGTGGGGCTCCAGATGGTGGTAGTAGTGCTGGTCCCTTCGCCACGCGTTGATCGATTCCGTTCCGGCGCATGCGTCCGGAACACAAACATCCACCAGCTCCCAGCTCCGGCCGCCATCGGCAGGACTGGCGGCTCCCCCCCACTCAGGTAGCTCCTCAGGTGACGTTTCGTCGATTTCCCGCACGGAACCACCACCATCGGAATGTGACAACTTCGCTGCTGACGGAGGATGACGCTGATGATGACTCTCGCTCTCGGTGTGTAACGGAGAGGAGCATGCGCGCTGAACCGTTTCCGTTCCAGCCGCCCCCCCACTGGCCTGCCGTCCGGGGTCGTCCTCGTCGACCGCCTCCTCGTCCTCCAAGTCCACCAACCGCTGGGGACTCCAGCTCCGCACAATGTCATCTGTTTGCCCAGCCTCAGTTGTTGATATTTCATTACGGGGCACCCTGCGCGATGTATCGATGTCTTCTCGCATTGCACGCACCACCTCCTCCAGCTCGTCGGCACCATCCTCTTCCGCATCATCATCATCATCATCATTATCATCATCGTCATCATCCAGCTGAAATGTAACCTTCTTCCGCCGAGGCGGTGATGCTGGTGCCTGCCACAACTCGACCCTCGGACTCGGTGGCTCGGCCTCCTCCACGTCACTGCTGAAATCGATCAAATCGATCAAATCCTTATCACTAGCTGGCTCACTCCCGGTGGCCGTCAGTGGGCCATCGTCGCCACGGGCATCGGCCACCTCTCTTTCGCCGAAACCATTTTCAATCGCTTTCCCGATCAGATCATCCTGTGGCAGCGCCGCCGTACCGAATATGTCCTTATGCCACTGCTCGAACGTCCCACCCGCTTCCGGAGGTGACGGCTTCCGGAGGCTGCGCTTCACCGCCACACCGACAATCACCGGCGGTTGCTTCAGCTTCGATAGTTTCGGGTGAATGAAATCATCATCCTGCATCCTCCGTCGTCCGTCCAGGTCCGTCGTCGTCGTCGTCGCCGTGACGGCAGACGGCTCGAAGAGGCTCTCGACGTCCACGAAGCGGTCACCACAGAGCGAGCCCTCATCATAGTCGGCCGCCGAGCCGGGTGACGTTTGCCGCAACAGCAAGCTTTTGATCGTTTCCATCTCCACGCTGTCCACCGCTCTACATCGTGTCCCCGTTGTTCCGGTGGAGAATGCGAGTCGCTTGTCCAAGCCCTGCAGTCCACTACTGGAGGAGATGCAAAGGAAGAAAGCAGAAAGGCATTATAATAGACATCGAGGCTGTCGACAAGGTTCAAGGAGATTCAAGTATCGTTGGGTTGATCGAAAAGTAATGGCAGGAAATGCCAGAAAGCAATTTGTGACAGAGTAAGCTTTGGAAATTTCCTATACTGCGAGTTCTGGCAGAGAACCTCAGTGGGGCCAAGATTTAATTAAATAGTTGACCAGTCCCTACGATAATTACTGTACAGTAGAAAGGTGGGTTGCTGTGGTGTTATAAGCCTTGAGGACGATCCACGTCAGGGACGTCCAAAAACAATAGCAACACCGGATGTCGTAGAAAAAATACACGAAATCGTCGAGAGACTGAAAGAGATTTAGTAGAAGCGCTAGCCCTCTCTTATTGGGCAGTGTAAGCAATATTTTGAAATGATTTTGTGAATTTTGTACGTCGAATCATCACTGATCCACTGAATCGAAACAAAAGGCTAAAGAGTGAAGTGGACCTGGTACTTCGGCTCTAAAACGAGTTCTTTGCCACAATTCGACCAAGAAAGTGTTGACGAACATCGTCAAGGAAGTGTCCAAATACGATGAGTGCATTTTCGAACGCGATTTTCATTCGCAAACCATCACGAACTAACCCAGCTACAAGCGAGGGTACACCGTCCCAACACATTCTCCCGTTGGGTTGTGATCCAAACAAATTAAAAGGACCAAACAACTAGCGCTTCTTTCGCGCTGTGCGCCATCGTTCTGAAGACGAGAATCCTTTCTCCATGTTGGGCACGGTGCAAAAAAATGGCGAAAACAAGTTAAAAGTTTGCATTCGCGTTGGGCGAGGGTAAATGAATAAAAGGGTAAAGCTTCCTGCGGCACACTCGTCGTCGCTGGTCGGTGCTGTGGAAAGTTTCCCGTTTTGTTTTTATATCAAACGTCATGTAGAAATCCCGCCCGGATTTTAATGCTTTGTTGCCAACCCAGCAAAGAACAAGAGATCACTCAAGCATCACCCACAAAAGATGTGAAAAGATTTCCGAACCGGCCGGTTGTGATTATTTTCCCCATAATGTGATATTCTAAAGACCATTACACGCCTCCGTCCTCGAAGGGTCTCGGATTAGGTGCCTCCCGGGAAAGTTTATCGCACCATATGCTGGGCTGGGCCGTTCGGAAGGCACCCCCGGAAAGGATCACGGGGCAGCGTTGTTGATGTTTACCGCCATTTGGTACATTTCGGATTCTAATTTTGGGCCACCGCTCTATGTTAGGCAAATTCATCAAATCCTGCCGGATGAAATCGGAACACCACACACACAGGTTGGCACAGATCCTGTTATCAGCCCGAGGACGTCGACCGTTCGCCTGGAATCTGGAGTTCTCAGAAAGTCATAAAAAGACCCGACAAGCACCGTTAATCCGCATCCTTGCGGCAGTATAAATTATGCTTTGAGTTTCATGAGCAACATAAGCGTAATCGAGGGTACAAAGGCAGCACCGAGAAGGACACGCGACCGTCCACAGCACCAGCACAGCATTCTGGGTTGGTTCTTTGTGGTTCCAAGCGCTAATGAAAAATAAGATATCCGTCGCACAGAGAGAGAGAGAGTTCAATGCAGTTCGTTGTGCAAGAAAATCTAGAGCAGCAAGGACAATGGCCCACACCTGCAGGGCGGGCAAGGACGAACCACCGGACCGTTTGACACACCCGATCCGCCCGTCGTCGCGTGTCGAGAGCTGCAAAATCATTTAGTGACGGTGCCGTTCGCCGAGGAGCCCGAAAAGTGAATGTCCTGTGATCTTGACCCAACTCCCGATTGGCGCATCCTTCGGTGGTGTGCTGGCAGGACAAGTTCTACGCTCCTTCGTCCTTCGTTCAGTCAACGGGGACAAAGAGAAGGTGTCGGCTTCTTTGCTGCTCGGTTCAGTCACCGTCCACGCCACACGCTGAAGCTGACTTCGACAGATCTCATAAAACTTCAGCACACCCGAACCGCGCTGTCGGCCCCCTGCAGCCTGGACCTGACAGCATAATTTTCAATAGCTTCAATCTATCCCGGTGGTGCCCTCCACGTGGCCGTGCACTACCCAGTGCGCGCGAATCCTTGACCCAGGGCACACGTGGTCGTGTGGTCGATGGCACCGGATCGACCCCGAAAAAGTTGGTCACCGTGGGACGGATCCCTCCAACTTTATGGTCGTTTTTCCACCAAATTAGTTCGTGCCCCTGTGAAACGACACGGGATGTGAGGGCACACGATTTGGTGCACTCTGCTCGGCTAATAGTGCAAACAACGGAGTGACAAACGAACCGTACGATGTAATTGGAGCCCGGGAACCGGGTTCAATCGGGTGGAGCTGTCGCCCTTGACAGCCCTTTCTCGTTTGCGTTGGCAAACTTTGGGGTAAAACTGAACCGAATCAGATTAACGATGAGAGAACGGAGTAAATTACCATAACAAATGTTGGTCAATATTTAAGGTCACGTTCGCGTTCTTCAAATGAACCAACCATATAATCTACTGATTTAGATTTAAATAATACATCATATTGAAAAATAAGGTTTATCAGAACAAAATTTGTAGATTCACCTCATCTCATCTCATTCTCATCGGCAAATGTTCGAACGAAGCCTACTTTAATTGTCTGCTTCAATGCTGATTTTAAAGCTTAAATGGTGCTATGATTAATTGAGCACAGCTTGATTTGACTGGCTTTGGCTTCGTTAGACCAACGATGTTTAGCTATGAAGCAAACAGCATAGATCGCTCTGTCTCTCTCTCTCTCTCTCGTTTAGGATTCTCCATCACGACTGTCAGCAGCTGTCACGATTCGGTTTCCATTTGTTACGTTTCTCCCCCAAAAAAATACCTGAATAAATAAGGCTGGGAAAAAAGCCAAACATTACCTTTCCAATGATAAAGATATTAAAATCTTCTATCCACAACCACAGACTTTTCTGTAACAGATCCTTAAATAAGGCATTAAGACCTGCCTTAGGAAATTAACTCGTGTTAATAAATGCAAAGCTTACAGAGAGAACTGTCTAAAAAACGAACTATGAGAGGCTGCTTGTAACATGAACTTCAATATTGTGCTCGGTTCGCAAGTGTTTCAAAACATTGTTTGGAAACGAACTTTACTCCTCCACTGGACGCACCAACGACTGCGCTAGAGATAACGCTAAAATTGCACGCACGCACGTCCCATGGCATAAAGTGGCCAGCCACCTCACTGCAGCACTGCACGTGCAATTGTTTTGTTTTGTTAACGGCACAAGAAACACAAACAACCTGCACACACATCCTTCCATCGCATCGGATTGCATTAACCGGACCCCTACTACTTTCAGGCCCGTATCGTATTGTCACGACCGTAAAATCGTAACCTGACGCTCTCTCTCTCTCTTTCTCACTCTGCCTGACTCTCTATGGCGAGCGAGTTCCGTTCCGAGCGAAAAGATAATATACACAAACGGAACACTGGAGTTCCTTTTTTTCTACGCGTGTATGTGTTTATGTTGTGCCGTTAAAACGGGGGACCGTTTTGGCACATTCGACTGCGGCTTGCCAACATACTGTGGCGGCGGCACTCACAGTTGTAGTCAGTAAACAGTCAAAGAAAACGCCACATTCCGCCACATTCCGCCACATTCTGGCTCAAGTGATCATGCGTGACGAAAAAACTAAATAAACAAACAGTTTATGGGGCCTCGGATGGACCCCGGATCGACTATGATCCGATGACAGTATAGTAGTGAGTCGTGCCGGTCACAAAGCTTGCTCTTCAATTTTGAATGAAAGCCTTTCACATGTTAGAATTTTACAAAATTGTTCCAATTGTATTTTTTTCGACGACCAAAAGTCCCCACAGCAGCGTCATTAGTCGAATCAGTCATCCAAAGTCAATTCAAATGGAATATGACGATCGTTCGGTTTTTTTCCGAGACAGCCATTTACTTTGTCGGCCGTCTGGCTCTGGAAACTCCCAGTCGAACTCACATTGGGAACGAAATTTTCCCGCAAAGCTGTGCGCACCAGAGATATTATTGTAAACTTCTCTCGTAGCCCAACGCCCAATCCAAATGATGGCCCACCAGGTCGTTTCTGTTACTCCTAACCTTGAAACTTTTGGGAGGTTTATTTTTAACGGATTTTGGCAGGACCTCGTTAATAAGGTCGATTCCCGAAAGCCGGCGAAAATTCACGATGACGCTCCTCGTTTTTAATTAAAATTTTAAATTACACCCGCGGCTGCGCTTCGGAGTGCAGCGAGTGCGGTTACAAGCCGAGCACCGTGACAGGAGAGGAAGTCGCAAATGGGCGAAGGATCAAAGTAAACATTGGACACCAGCGAAGCTTACATCACGATTCAAAGCGTACAAACATTTTCAGACATGCGGCGGTCAGAATGGTGAATTCGAAGCGCGCAAGGAAATGAGTATGTAAAATATTCACAAGTCACCAGAAGATACCCTAAGTCCTGAGTCGAGAGAAAGCGAAGGAACATCAAATGAATGAAAATTATTCATACAAAAACTTTCAACCGATTGCAACCAGTTCACCGTCTACCGTAAGGCCTTTAAGCAATTAACGATGCATTAGACTGTCCTCACGAACGAGCTTACTATCGAGGAACTACGAATCGAATCAATCAACCTAACCTCCATCTGTGTGTGCGTGCTGGTTAACCGGATCAAATTAAGTGCAGGTTGGTACGCTTGGTTTGACTTCAACCCAATCACCGGCGGTCGGTGATTGAATCGAGAAATGAAAAATTATTTCAACATCCCAGTCACGTGCGTTCTGGATCCCCTAAGGACCGCATGTATGGGTCCTCCACTGAAGACACGGCACCCAACATTGCCGGGTGGGATCAATAGCATAGGCTCCCGGCTGAGATGGAATGGAAAATGCTAAAGTGCGGCTGCTGTTGCTGCCCTGCACCTTCGGCTTCGCAGGTGGAATGACTCCATTCGAATTAATTTGCATAAGACCGAGTGAGAGCTCCTCCGGTGGGAAGTAATTGGTGGTTACTTTTATAGATGTTCGTAAAACCGTCAAACCATCGCACTCGTCGTGGCCCACAAAGTTGGATCTAAATATTCCGAAGCATGTCGCGTCGTCGATGTTTTATTCATCGACTTAATTTTAAACACCTGTCTCCCACGCGAAGGGACCCTGTAACAGGTGGGCCCCCTCTAACTGCACGGCTTGCTCGACCGGCTCGTCGGCTTCCGATGGTTCCTTCCGGCCGTCCTTGACCTAGGGGACCACAGGTCCCCCGCACCGTACCGTGGAGTTCCACTGTTCCGAGTGATAAAAAATGCCAACTTTTCAAAATACTTCCCTCCAAACTGTACTTCGCCAGGGGGTCGAGGGCATAAAAGTTTATATTTTTTGCGCACTCGGAAAAGGTCAATTGCATGTGGTGGCCGGCCCCCCGTGGACCGGAACTTCCACTCCGGCGTCTGGCGTCACTCGGAAAACAATGCGCCGCGGGCTCCCGAGGCTTTTTCAGTCAACATCGGGGTGCCACGCGGACACGGACACCAGCGCGACGCAAACGGTCATTACGAAAATAAATGGCAAAGTTGGACGACCAACTTTACATATTTCCCCGCTTTCCTCGCAGCTTGGTTTGGTGCTAAAAATAAGCCGCTACGGAAGCTGCTCCAAAATAAAGCTCCACCAAGACAACAACAACACCAAACGCCTTTTATCGTGCCGTTTTTTTTTCTGTGAGCTAAAGAAAGGCCAACCAAAGATTGACTGGCCGCCTTCGCACACTGAATGAGTTTTCCATCGCAGCCTGCGGGCGTATGGCGGCGGCACGCACCCACCGCCCGAAGCATAGATCATCGTCGTGATAAACTGCTTACATAAAACTGCGGCTCCCGCGCCGATAATGGCGAATAAATAACACAGAGAGCGAGCGAGCGAGAGGAAGAGACCGGCCGCAGGACAACGGCGACGATCACTTGCCACCCGCTTCGTTTACATGTTTACATTCGATGTTAAACATTCTGCAACGCCCGCGCAACGTTCCCAGGCCAATCCGGTGCACTCCGAGAGAGGGAGACCCCAACACTCTGTGTCTGTGGGAAGAAAATGCGGATCGTGCATTATTTCTCATTTGCCATGTTTTATTCACCCGCCTGTTTTTGTGGCCCTTTTTTCGTCCGAATTCTCTAAACAAACAAGCGAAAGGGCTGCTGCTGCTGCTTGTTGATGACTCGCCGAGACTTTCCGCGTCGTCTCTCTGAGTTGTGTTGTTGCGCTATCTTTATGATACCTGGTGTCGTTTGTGTTGGTTGTTTTTCTTTTGCTTCGTTCACGAGGGTTTATCACCGAGGGAGCCTCTTGTTTGTACTGCACCTTGGCTGTGATCATTTTCCATCGTAAAGCACCCACACGCCAGGGTTTGTTTCGCGAACCGAAGAGCTACCGCATTCTTGAGTCAGACCAGGAAAAAGGCGTTTTGTTCGATTTGAGTTTTTTCCCCATGTTTTTACCAGCCTAGACGTTGTGTGATTGTTTTCAAAAGCTTCGGGGAAATTTTCTTACGTTTAAAATTATTTTTCCATTTTGTTATTGCTTTTCTTTACGTTGATTCATGTTGATTTGTTAGTTTCTTTTTTTATGTATTGATGTTTTCTTCGCCCTTTCTCGTGTTTTCTATTCTTTTTATTTTAATTCTATAGTTTCAATTTAATGTGGTCCGCTTTGGATTTACCATTTGGTATACGACGAGAGCTCTTTTTACTCTACTTTTAACAACAGTTCGAGCGTGTTATAGCTTTCAAACCTTTTAAACTGTTTCAATCAGTTAATTATTGATCATAACTTATGTAAAATTGTTAAGAAAACTCCTTCCTGTTTTTATTTTCTCATTTTTCGCGCAATTTCCTCTCCTATTGCTTTCTCTTCCATTTCGTTGACATTTTTTATTCCTTTTGTAATTATTGATTTGCATAAAAGGGGCATCAATCAACGTAAAGGGAGAGCCATTCGAAGTTAATGCATGTTTTTGTTCAATTGAAAAATCTTTAATTTTGGAACAAAAAGGAAACGCTATTATCACTTTTTAAAACTGACGTCGCGCAAGTGACCCTTTCTGACCGTGCTAACCAAAAGTGCCCGAAAATTTAGTTTGTTTACACCTCCAATTGACGGGAAAGATGCTACGGCAAAGATGCTGATGTGTTCAGCTGTTCCATCGTTAAAGCTCTACTAAAATGAAACTTCCAACATCATTAGTCGATCTGGCAGCTAAAGTCAAAGATATAGCAGACAACGCTTCCACATCGAACAGCCCACCCTGTATTATAGTTTCTTCTTCATTTTGCACTTTTTCCCGACACACAAATGCCAGCCACACTCATGGTATAAAAAAGCCCCGAAATGATATCTGCGAAACAACCGGAACAGCAGCAATGTCACATTAACAAACTCTGATCCTCTGCCCTACCAGCACAACTACATCCTAGCACCGCGGCCGTCGTGTAAATGGTTCACAAATCGCGTCCCAGCCCCGGAACGGAACGGAAACAATCGGTGGACAACGGACCACGTGTACACCGCCGAGCGCAAAGGGTACATAATTTTCCATAAATTTTGAATTATCAAACGGTTCACTGGCTCTCGGTTCCTGGCCCCGGCGAACGGGGAAACACCCCGCTCGGGGACTTATCATCGGGGGGGCTTCAAAAGCGAGCGAGGGTGCGCGTTCCGCCAGACTGCACTTTCTCACGTGGGAGCGCAAAAAAGCGGGTCCATCAGCAGCAGCAGCAGCAGCAGGTTGTCAGCAAGGGCGCAGCGTCAGGTCGGAACCCCACCGGGGTCTCGAGAAGTATCTCACGATAGACGGCCGGGCGCTGGCCATCGTCGTCTCCTCTTTTTCCCGGTTCTTGTGGGTTGCGACGGAGAAGGGCGATTCGGGAATGTGCAGCCACCGAAGGGCCCTCCAAATTATGTTTCACTCCGCGGCCACCGCTGCCCAGCTGATTCGGACCGCGTTTGGACGCAACTTTCGCTCAGCAATCGCCGGCCGAACCTCGATCGACCGATCGGCCGATCGGCCGGTGCGGACTCAATCAACGTCGTTAGTTAACGTTTCCGGCGCCCATAATCGCACCGGTTCGAGTGCGGAAGAGGTGATTTGAGGCAGCTCGTTAAAAGGGATTTCCCACCCAGCGTGTTGGCCACATGCTGCGGCCGCGATCTTGGCTGGCTTTCTCGCGCCGCTCTCGCTCGATAAGATCCGCCGGCGGAAGTGGCCGAAATGATGGACTGAGAAATAATCAACATCTTTGTGTGCCGCAAGAATTAGAGAAACAAACCCAAGCCCAAGAGAGGACCATTTCAGTGAAAAGACCATCTCGACGCCCAGTGCGCCGTCGTTTGCGTAACAGAACATATTTTTACATGCCCGCTTGCGACCTTTACCGTACCGAGAGTGGAGTGTAAAAATGGATTCGTTATGATCATTGTCCGGCCCCGACGGCCAGACGGCCCTCCTGGTCTCACCTAGCCCCGGCGACGCCCTTCACTCGTGGCGCACTTTTCGTGGCGCAATGGAAAGTGAAAAAAATGGACGACGTATTGCGTAAACGCCGTAATTCGGTTGCACTTCTGCCGTGTGGCCCATAAACACGCCATTGTAGCGAGCACGCTACTGAAGGAAAAACAATACCCACCACGACGGCTGCAGCGTCTTCTTTTCGTCTCCATCATTCGCCCCGTACTCATCAACCGGCAACAGTTCAGAGAGACTGAACCGAGGCTCGTGAAATGGCCACAGATTTTCTACACTTCATTAAACACGATCGTGGGCAGCATAATCGCAGGCGCAAAAAAACAGGTCGCAGGGTTCGTAATTCCGTATAATTTGCGTGCGCAATTCCGCCCTAAAAATTAAATACCACAAAAGGGACTGAAATCTGTTCGAGATATTAATAGGTTCCGGGGTATTAAAATACGGTGCAATCGATGGGGTGGCTCTTAAAATAGAAGAATTGTAGGAAGCGGGGCAACAATCGCAGGGAATCAAATTACTCCGAGCACAGAGGGACTTTATTGACGCATCTGTAAGGGTCCTCCTTTGCGCCTGACTGCCTTCGGCATGCAATACGGAGATTATGCGATTTTAAATGCCAACGGTGAGCCATTATGGCTCGCTCGATATTCGTTCTATTCGCGTGCGACCGAGCCTAAGCAGACGTGGCCGGGGCCACTTCGGCCACAAAATACTAGATTTTGCGTAATAAGTAACGTGGGCACCAGTGGCAGTAGCAGGTATCGAATAGCGGCGGACGGACAGCATAACTGTTAACGTGTCACCGTAACGCAACAACCGCACGCAATTTACGTGTTTTACGTCCACCGCGGTAGTCCGCGGACACATACAAAAAACAAAATGGCAACTAGACGCGTGACGAAATCGTTGATGGACACTTAGAAAAGTCCGCGGAACCGATTGCCGGCCGCCATGCGTTAGTTTCCTTAAATAATGTACAGGGACTGTAACGAGCTGCCAGTAATTCGCACAAACCACCGATGGATTGACCCGGCGAAAAACACACGAAGCATTCAGCAGTGAAACTAAAATACCGGTGTATATCTTTGAAATCGGATTGGGTTAAGAACGGCTCTAGCTGTCAATTTATTCCTCTCCATTGTGCTTTTTGGGCAACACTGCCTTGTTTTAAAACCAGGAAAATGATTTCAGGTCCAAAAAAATAATCTTTTCTCCCTGAGAATGAAGTTTGGCGGGAATCATTGTTTTTCTTCTACTTGCTTGAGAAAACTGCTACAGAATCGCATCAAATGCTTGTCGAGACTTGTTTTTGGAGTGTTTATAGTGCTTTATGCGAATTAAAAGAAATTAAAAAATTGAAATTTCGACATAACAAGCAAACAGCGTTGGAGGACTGTAAAAAAGGACTTTCCGATGGGACCCAAAAGGGTTGGTGTATCACAAGCTCCTAAAGCCTGGTGAAACCGTTGATTCAGATCGCTATTAATAACAAATTATCAATTTGGTCCATGCATTGATCGAAAAACGACCACAACGGGCCAGAAGATACGGTGCGATAACTAGGCTCTGTGACAATGCATTGCACACAAAGCAAAACTGCTTCAAGATACAATCAATGCACTCAGCTGAAAGCTGCCCCACTAATTGGTTTGCTTCAAAAGACGCAGGATTCTGTGTGGAATCTAAGATTTGGCAGAGACATGGAAAATTTTTCAGGCAGAGAATTTTTTCATTTCAATATAATAAACATTTGATTTCTTTGAAGAAAACTCGATTTCATGGCTCTAGACCTGTAGGTTCTCGGGGGGGTTTCTCTTTTTGGTGACACTAATTTCTAAACTCGGCGAAGCAGAGTGAAGACCGTCGGGGACCACGAAATGACCGCAGCGCCACAATCTCGAAAAGAAAGCAGCGCAAGCGTCTTCGGGTTGGACAGAAGGGAGAACCAACATTATACAATTAATGTGTGAGAAAATCCATAAATCATGAAGGTACTTAATGGATGGCAGTAGATGCTGGCGATGCAAGACACGCGCTATAAGTGCCCTGTGTGAGATGAGGACTTGATTGAACGGTGGCGCTGTGGCGCTGGTACTGGCTTAGTGGGCTTCACGGGCTCCAAACACGCACCAGCGCATGTCGCACTCTCCCCACCATTGTAAGTGTGTTGTAAGGACAGTAAAAGGGGTTAGTAGATAGAATGGTGCCCCCCTCCGCCGGGATGGGGAAAAGTTATTAATTGGAAAATGAATCACCACCATCCCGTGAGATTGGCTCCCGTGAGATTGGCTCCCGTGAGTTCCCAAAGGGAACACATAACACCGATGCCGATATGGGAAGAAACTAAAAACAACCTGCCGTTAGCAGTAGCGAAACATAACATCTCAGTCAAGCGGAGTTTCGGTGCATTTCAACGAACACCACCACCACTCGGAAATCAATCGCGAAATGCGCGAAATTTAAATTGATTCGACAAGGAAAACAAAGGAGTGCAAACCTGTCCAATCAGCAGCAGCGCAGTCAATCAAATCCCGCCAGGACCCAGGGCTTTCAGGGCCACACGCGTTCGCGCGCGATAAACGAAACGATTTGATTAACAAATTCATTGCACAAACACACACATCAATCGTGGCGGGGGCTCTATTTTGGGGCCGGAAATGCAACCACCCCACCCGGAAAGGGCCCGGAGAGTGCAGTTTTGCTTCTTTTTCCATTTGTTGAGTCCCTAAATTACCGGGCCCCCGGTGCAGTCATTCCCGGTTTTAGTGTTTCGGATCGATCCGCCAAGGTCTGCAGTTTCGAGCATCGCAAAAACGCAATGCGCGGCCTGACAAGGATCTGATGATATATTAATGAAACGGAAAGGGCAGCAAATCGATTTGTGTCGCTGTCGCTTCCGCCTTTTTAGAAGCGAATCAATAAAGGGGATTTGCGAAACATTTCATTTGGGCCACATAAAAATTGACATTAACGAGGGGCAATGTGCATTTTTGTACATTAAACTCACAGAGTAAATCGTGTTCGAGTGTTCACCAAACACGCTCCATGCCTATGTCGGCCCCATCCGGCGGGGCGCTATACTTGGCCCCGAAAAGCGGTCACATGTTGGCCACGGTGCCCGGAAAATGGGTTAAGCGATGCTTCCAGAAAAACCTAGCTGATGATGATGATGAACAAATAGTACTGCCCGCTCTCCAGTCAATGGCATCAATGAACCGCGCATCACACTGCGCGAAGCATTTCCCACACAGCGCCAGGGACGTCCGGAAAATGAGTTCTACGGTACCGGCGGCGGCCGTATCCCGCGGCCATACGCGAGTGTGATTATATAGGTAAGCCGACGAGTGTTACGCCACCAGCAGACCGACGAGTAGCCGCGTAATGGCTTCGAGAGGGCTTCGAGGGACTCATTAGCATAAGGGCGCAAGAAAAAGACCCGAAGCCGACTGGCCGGGGCCGATGCTGCAGACAAACGCCCGGAACCAACACCGGGTTGGCGAATGGATAAGAAAACCGACCATCAGCAGCGAGTACAGGGAAAAAAAGGAAACCCTAATCGACCCACCGACACAACAAACACAATATTACGGCAAAAGGCGACCGTTAGAAGTTGTGAAGTTGTGGCGCAAAAATCGCTGACCACTAGAATAACGATAATCCAGGAACGTCCGGAAGTGTTGCCACCGGGCGAGAAAGCGGACCTAAGGCCGATGGATCAAGAGCGCCTGTCTGCTAACGATTCCCTCGCAGCCAGATAAAGTGCCGAGTGGCCGAAAGAGAGCGAGGAAAGACTGAGGCCACCCTTCAGGAGTCCCCCCCGTCGGTTGACACGTGGCGTGGGCATGTCTTTGACACTTTGCGGGATGCGATGTCGCAAAGTTGAACCAAAGTTTTTTTTTCCGGTCGCTTCCGATCGATGCCAACATCCTTGTTTTATCGTCTTTTACAACTGTTTCGTTTAAATGCAATCCTTTTTTTGTGGAAAACCTCTTTAAGGGGTTTATCAATCAAAGCATTTCACCGCTTCACCGAGTTTCTGGAAAGCTCCAACAGTTTGGCACCTTTCCCACCGAACCTGTGAAGAGAGCATAATCGCAGCAGGCGACACAATGTCACCTCGCTGCCGGTGCTGCCGACCTAGCAACGTGATGAAAATGATCAAACCATCAAGTTGTTCCCCGGCAAAACCCGTGTCGCCCGCTCCGGTGTAGATGTAGGCCAAAGCAATAGAAGGAACGGAGAAACGAAACATTTGCCCGATTATTATGCACTCCAATCTCCGTAGAACCGCGCGACCGACTGGAAGGAAACTGAAACGAAATAGATATCCCCGGCTCCGACTTTCCGAGGCCACCCATTGACACCGAAAAACAAGGTTAAGAAAAGCAGACCCCAATCAAGCGGCTCTGCTACGGATCATGAGGCGGCGCAATAATAAGCAGGCCGCTCTCCGTGTGGGCCCTGCCCTGGAAAAGTGTCATCTCCCGTAAAAATTTATGCAACTCGGCATCATAATTATCGGTTCTTTTCCTTCTATTCCGCAGCCGCGAGGAGCGCATTTTCCCAGCGCTCTTCTCGGTCGTCGCGGTGCTAGTAGGCCTTGGCCGATGCTCGAACACCATTTTGCTGCCGCCGACCGGTCGAGAAATTACCCGAGAAGTTGGGTCAAAAACATCTCCCCGTTCTATTGCCCCGTGTCGCACGGCTTAGATTCTAGAACTTTTCTGGCTTGGCTTTTCTTTCGCAAGCGAGGCAATTATCCCCTACCTTGGGGCGGGTCGTGAGAAAAAATTCAATGTCGCCTCGCCCTGATGACGTCACCAGGACGTCAGCCTAATTCTTGCCGCACGCACCGAAGCGATGAGGAATGCAGCCAGCCAGTGGTGTGTGGCGCTATAATCTTCCTTCTTAACAAAATTCCCACCTTCATTCCAGACGAATTAGTGGAGTGAAGAAATCGAAACACCCCGTTCCCAGCGGCCAGCTGGGCAAATTGGCGGCCAAGAACCAGAGCCGGGCCTCGCCGGGGTTATGCTCGGCTTATGCTGTAAGCGTGCAGTTCGAAAGAACAGCATGCGGCGGAATGCAATGCACGAGTGCGTTTTTCACGTGAGAAAATTAAAGATCCACCCGAGACGGACGCCCCGTCGTCGGCTGCAATGTTGCAATCCAAAACGCCGCCTGTCCCGCCACCCGCCAACAGGAAGTCAGCAAACTGCACGGCGAGAACTACGGAACTCGGAGCTCTCCATCCTTCGTTGTGTCTGCCTTTGGCCGAGCTTCCAGACAGATCAACAGCAAAACAGACAACCAGACAGACAGCGCCTCTGAAGCGCCTGGCCGGAGAATGGGCGACGAAACGGGGCCAGCGGATTTGGCTACAGACGGCCCGGCCCTCAGGCCTTCCGAAACGGGTGGGGCTCTTTGCATAAGACGCGCGACATCAATGGAAGAAAAACAAGAATTGGCTGCTGTCGCTGCCACAATGTTGCTGCACATCAAACACGTCGCTACTCGGCTAGAGTTTTGTAGAAGATTAAAAGAACGAAGAATATTACTACTGTGACGGAAAACGAACGGGAAGCCACTGACATCGTGATGTGGCGCATTATGAGTTCCTTCCTGGCTTGGTCAAACTGTCAACGAAGAATTTTACAGGGTTATCCCTTTCGCAGTTTCGAAGTCACAAGGCTGGCACTTTGCAGTTTTCGAACATATCTGTCAAATTTTTAGTCGAATGTTAGCCATTTTAGATAAAGAATTGCCTTAGACTAGAACAATGTGTTAAAATTATTAAAACTTATTACAAAACACGAATTTTTCCAGCAAAATTTCCTTCAGCGATAAACAAAATTGCCGCTTCTGGGGCACTAAAAACCCTCAAAGAGAGGGTACTATATTCAGGAAAGGTGACTGCATGGTGCGCAGAACTATATTTTTTACGATACCGCCAGATGATAAACAAATTTTTATATTTTTTTTCCAAAAATTCCCCGTAATGTTTTTACATTACATTTTCATGATCCTTGCGCCTCTATGAGTTCTGGCTATTCCAAGAAAAAACTTTCCGGACTGTTTCAATAATTCGAACAAATGTAGGCACAAATGTATTTTTTTGTAGGGATAGGTTTAAAGGTGATGACCTAGATTTAGAATAGACCTATTTAGAATTTAGATTTCTATCTAAAAATAACTTCCCAATATGTTTTGTCTGCAGCGTAATAAACTAGGCAGCTCCAGTAAAATGTAATCAAACCACAAAAATGACAGCCAGCGAAGGGTTAGTATAAAGGAACCCCCTGAACATTGAGTCACTTCCCGAAAACGGTCACTCAACCGCAACCGCATAATGTATAAATCTCATCAATATGGACCCCTGAGTCCTGGTTGGATTCGGGATCCGCCAACGATAGGGTCGCGTGATGTGCCGACCAAAATGTGCATAATGTTTGGTGGGCTGCCTCCCCAACGGACTTGTTTGGCATTTCGGTCATTTCGGAGCACGCAATCCCGGGGGGAGCCAATTTCGAACTGCATTCGCTCGTGACAACGCACGTTCGGCTAATGATCGGGGTCGGGGGCCGCATCCGAAAAGCAAATGGAGTAAAACCTGGTCCCGGGCGGTGCTGACAGAAGAAAGTCCGCCCCGAAGACACAAACTGTGATCGCCCCATCGTGAAACGGCCGCCGTCGTCCATTTATTCATTAACAGTGACCCCGCCGCCGCGTGGGCTGTGTGGAAATCGGGGGCTCTGAACTCGGGCGGAATGGAATGCGAGCAATTAGCAACGGATAGCCACGGCCGGCGCCGGGCCACGAACTTCAAGTACGGCCGGTCGACGCCGTCGGCGCCGTCTAATTGCCGTCAATTGAGCAAAAACCTGAGAAAGTATTCGATTCGTGAAAAAGTCAAGCAAAAAAAACGGAACCGTCCTTCTTTCGGTGGGTCGCCGTGGGTTTTGAAGTGACCAGGCCGGGGCAAAACACTCCATTTACCATCAGCACCACCCTAATTATGGCTCTATCTCTCTCTCTCTGTGGGGGTGAGGCACTCCAGTCCGCCTTTCTCGATAGACCCGGCGCCCGACCCGACGAAAGAATGGCCGAAAGTGAAGAACTAAAGAAAAATCTTGCACCGAAGAATCGCGCCTCGATGTCCTTGGCGTGCCAGCGATGAAAATTAAAACCGTGGACCCCACACGGTTGATGGCCGTTAAAAGAAGACGAATCACTTTGGAAAAGTGACCCCACGCCGTCCGCCATTACCGCCACCATCACCGGCACCACCAATCATCACTCGGCCACGTGGACGACGAAGCAAAAGCGTTTTGTCGACCAAGGATGGCGCACGATGGAATCGAATGGAAGGTACCATTTATTGCCAAACGGCGCAAATCAATTTGGGGCGTAAAGTAAAGCGCCAACCTCTTTCGGGCGACGGCCGTCACGTGCGCCCGAAACTTGGGTTTACATCTTCATCTTCATGCCGCCGCTCCGAACTGCTGGGGGCCATGAAAAGTTTGGGGTGCACCGGAAAATTGGTCAGCAGAAAAGCAGGCCCCGCCGGGGAAGCACAAAGTTCGGGCCTACCGACGAGTCCGCGTGTTCCGTAAAACTTTCTTACGGCGCTGGGTAGTTTCTTGTCACGCAAACCGTCAGTGCGTCGATCGCCTAGCCAACCGACCAAGGATGACGCATCGTCGCAGAGCGACGTCATCCATTTTTCATCGAGGGCGTAGTTCACAACCGACGACGACGACGAGGGTTGCATTTTCCATTGCACACAGACACACCTTGGAACCTTGGTTGAAGACCCGCCAAAGACCCCCAGAAAACGAAGCCAACTGTGACACAGGGTGACTCTCCGTTTATAGACAACTCCTTCGGTTCCGTTCAAATGCATTCACGAAACTAGTTTGATAGCTTTCCGCATGGTTAAAGTCCCTGCCCATTCCTCTGCCGTGGGACGGACCAAAAATTAGGACATAAAAATTTCGGAACCACGAAACCTTGACAATACGGCACACGCCTTATGAGGAACATTTTGCTCGGTCCGAGACGAAGAGACACCCAAACTATTGTTCCAAGGGTTGGCGGCCTGCCCGGGTCGTTGTCTTTGCCTCGCTTGAACCCCGACTCGGGGGTTCCGGTTTGGGCGGTTTTGTTTGTGGGGAGTAAATATTTATCGGAACCCTCGGTACCCGGGTATTTGGCGGTAAATCAACCCGGTCCCCCCCGGGTTCGGGCCGCGGGTTGCTAAGTGGAAAGACAAAGTTGTTTACGCGGTAATAAGGATGCAGATGGCCGCGGAGGGACAGGGGCACCCCGTTGGGGCGCCCGGGCTACGGGGGTTAAATATTTGAGTCTTGATTCGATTTGAGGTTCTCCCTTTTTTGTGTAATATCTTTGACATGTTTAATGTATTTTTCAGCATAGTAAAACTGGAATTATGAAATGGAATAATATTCTAATTTTTATAGGAAGAAATTACGGAATAGAACAACCTCAACACTTACCGATGACTGTTCCGATTTAATCCATTCCGAAGAATAATGTTCACATTTCAATTCTGCTTCCAAAGTACACTTTTTGCGAAGAAAACTTGCTCCAGGCAAATGATCTACACCCATCGATCGCCCGCAGCTCGGTTAGACACTTTGTTGATTTTCTTTCCAGATTTTCGTTCGATTTCACCAAACGAGCCGATCACCGAGCACTGCAAGATCGCACACAATTAAAATAGGCACACACGATCGACGTGGAGAGAGATGAAGATCTTCACGTTACGGCGCCGTTACGTTGGCGTTACGCCGTGCTAAGAATTATTCCCGACCGAGGCGGAGAGTGCTCTTCATTAAATCGAATTTTCCGCCCCCCGGGGAGCCGAATCCTGCCGCCACCGTTGCCACCACCACCGTGACCGACGGTGGCCAATGAATTCCGATTTCATCCGATTTTTCATCACACCGTCTCACGCGCGCACTGTCCGGCCGATCGCGATCGATTCCCGAGCTCATTAGCGGATCGGATGTTTCGGTTACGGTTCGCCAATGGGCGCCTGGCCTGGGTTCCATCGTTGTTACTCATCGCAGCACATCCAGATACCGAACGAAAAGATAATGTAGATGATGACCGCACTGAAGAACGCGAACGCCAGAATCACGCAGAACAGCATTTTGGTCAACTTCGTGGTACTCGAACGCTCGGCGGTAGTTCTATCTGCGAATCCCGGTCCTGAATCACGCGACCCGAAACACTAGCACCCGGAACACTGGTCAGGCGAGTATTAGAGAGCGGTGCCGCGCTGTGTTCCGCGGTGCCGGTGTTTACCACGGTCCTCCGCGTTGTGCCATTTTGACATTTGACAGTTACTACGGCAACGGCCTGCGAGGCGCCCCATTTAGTAAACAAACTTTCCGCGCAAACACCACAAACTTCTGGGCCCCGGGATCGAAACTCGAGCAGAGGGAAACAAATTTTCCAAAAGTTTCGAGTTTGCCCAGTTCCGAGCGTGCATGGAAATGCCAGAGGGCTCGAGTTTCTCCTGTTCAGAACGAAAGGAAAAATAAACCGAAACGAAAGGATACCGAGCAGAGGCCAAAAGAAAGTGAGCGAGAGAGTGTGAGAGAGTGAGGGAGAGGAAACGTATAACATATCGAAGAACAAGGAAAGGAAAAACGGAGGCACGATAATCGCGCCCTTCGATGTCGGCAAAGGAGTGCTTTGATTTGCTTGCCCCTACAGAAGGCCATCTGCAGCTCTGCGCTTTAATCGGTTCGCTACATAACGCCACACGCACACTGGAGCACACGGACCCCGAGGATCCTTCAACCGCAAACATACCCACGCACAGTAGCACGCGTTTGTTTTCCTTCCTACCTGGCATCAACAAGGCTTCTTCAGCACAACATCCGGTACGTATTAATACTTCATTTTCTCTTTCCGTTGCGAAGGCTACATTCTATCATTTTGTAGCTAAAGACACCGGGATTCACCACTGCACCGACTATGCGTTGTTCACGTAAGGATTTCGCGCCAAAAAAACGGCGAAACTATGCAATGCACTTTCGTCGACGACGATTCTCACTCAACGGCAAATCACAAATCGGCATCGCCCGCTCAGCATAAAACACGTAGCAACCGTCTCGGACGCGGCCTTCTTCGACGCACTCTACTCCGGTGTTGATGGAAAACTGAAACGGGGAGCAGGCGAACCGTCTCGACGGGCACACGGCGCAGCGCAGAAAGCCCAACGCGCTGCCGCCGGCGGCGGACACCCCCCACCTTACCTTCAGACGCCGCAGACAACGCCGAAACAATGCACAACCCTGCGCGTGATGGTGCGCAAGTGGCAGACTTATGTTGCTGCTGCCCCACGCGGTATGCTCTCGGATCGTGTGTTTGCATTGCGCCGGCTCGCGTATGATTGTATAATACACCACTGGCCACCCATTTCGCTCTTTCCCACGCGTTCTCTATCCTTTTCCCTCTTCCGGGAGGCTCCACTTTTGTCTCTGTTCCTAATTTCATTCTCTTTCTTTTCTCCCTTCTAGCATCGCATCTTTTTCTGCACTGCTCTCTCTCTCTCTTGCTCTCTGTCTTTCGTTTTTTTTTCTTGTGCTATCGGTTTCTCTGTTTGGCCGCTCCTATCTCCTTCCGGTTCGTTCTGCTCCATCGTCTTATTTGCTTCTCAACGTTTTTTTTTCGTTGTTTTTGCCCCTTTCTTTCGCTTCGTTCTTTAATCTTCGCCTCTCTGTCTGCTTGCTTCATCCGTTTTTTCTGTTGCTCCTGCGTTTCTACGATCTGATCTTTATTACCCAAAACCTGAGCCTGTTTTTCGGTGGGGGCCGCATCCTAACGTATGCAGTTTTGTTTGGTTCCTTTTATTTCATTCTCCTTACTCCGGGTCACGATTGCACCTGAGGTTGCTGTGTTGTTTTTTTTCTGTCCGCATGAGGTGTATGATTGCGTCATTATTTTATTTATAACACATACACACAGAACTACTGGCGAGCTGAGCGTGTCGGGGTCAGCGAGGATCAGTCGATCAACCCATTTTTGAGCGCACACTTTTTCGGAACCCAAGCCACCCAGGGGACGCCACTTTTCCTTCTATTTTCTTCTTTCCATGGGCGACACTTTAACCGTTACTGGCCGATAGTAAGGGACCCCGAAAAAAAACAGAGCTCTTCCGGAAGACGCACTTCCCATTGAGACCCGAGAATGTAAAAAAGTGGGGCGATTGAGCCCTGCAAAGTCGTCCACACGATCGTCGAGGGATCAGGTTGCCGGATCTTGAGGTTCAGGTTTGGGGTCGCGTAATTGAATGTTCCACTTCAAGATTAATACGTGAAAATGATAGCCCGTGATGGAAGGTTAAATTTATCACAAAAAGTAGATTGATTAAAAAAGTTTCAATTATCAATTTACCGTTAAGCGAACGAAGTTGCTGACAGCGGATACATTGCCAAATATTAGAAGTCTGTCTGCCCTAAAATGGCTACTGCCATTGTGGCCATTGGCCCGTCTCGGGTGATTGAAGCTGATTGAAGATAGGTGCCGAGTTCGCCGTTCGGGTAGCCAACAAAATAATCCCTGACGCTTACAAACCGAAACACGAGCATCAACGTCCGAATGCGTTGTGTTTACTTCCAAAAGGCCCCAATTCCCGGACCATTTACAACAGATTTGATCTGATGAGCGCGGACCGGCTTGGGCAACCTTTTCCTTTTCATAAAACCCCGACTACGAGCGGCCGCAAAATCGTTGTCTGAAAATCTTCAATTTGAAAAACAAAGAGTAGAAAAATGTGGAAAATGGCTTGCTCCGGGATGGTTCGCTCCAATGCGCTTTCACTAAATTTTCTCCTCGAAAGGTTGTGGCCGTGTTTGGAAACAAACGTCTAAGAGAACCTCTTTAAAACGCGCGGTGAGGGCTCCAGACTGGCCTAGCCACTGGCAATAATCATTGTTTTCTTTTCTTTTTGGGACCTACAGTCAGACAGCCAGTCAGATTGACTTCGGAGCTTCTCCGTGACGAAAACAGTGGGCATTTCGCACAAAACCACCAATTACTGGAGACCCTGGTGGCCTCGGTCACCCTTTACCTGGTGTGAACGATGTGAAAATTTGACAGCGTCGCTTCCTGCATTGCAGGGCCTAGCTTTCAGCGATGGCCTAACGACGTTGAACGATGGCCACTGAATCAGCAAACAAACGAGACACGACGACCCGCTGAAACCGAAAGCGCAAGATCCTAATCTTGGGCCCGAGAAGCGCCAACCCGCGCGGGGTTTTATGGACAGGAAAAGATCTCCCGATTCATCGTATCGCGCACCGATCGAAAAACCGGCAACGGCGGCCCGAACGTTACGATGTGAGAAGCGGTCGGGCCGAGAAAAAATCACAAACGTTTTTTACTATTTACGATACGCGAGCCATGTTTTATGGGCCTCGGAGAATCAACAGTCGCCGACACCGAAAGCAAATAGTCGGCCAGAGGTTTCAAACGAGCCAACGCACCTGCATACACTGGCGAGTCGCGAGTCCCTGAGAAATCCGTCGGTTTCACAGCGAACCGTTAGCCCTCGCGGGTCCGAGTAGCGGCTCATGTAGGACACACCGGGGACCGACCCGAGCCACGTTCTGGTGTGGCGTGGCGAGCTGTGTCCCGGAATACCAATCATCTGTGAACGGGTGGCCGCAGTTCCCCATGCGGTCAGTTGGTCACGTTCCGATCGTGGCCCCAATGATGCGGCGGGAGTGCAGTTGGAGGGATTATTCTGCACGTCAGCCCCCAGGAAGGGCCCAACTCCGGGGAAAAGTGCCAAAGAATGGTGCCAAATATGCAAAGGCATGGTCCAAGAGGAATACACAAATCGAACAGTTAATCAATCGGACGGCCAACTTTCACCTGTTACCATCCGTTCATAACCCTGGTCTGGATAGATTTTACGTGCGGTCCTCTACGTCACAACCTGTGTCTATTAATATAGGATCAGTTCAAAGATTTCCAATTTTTAAATACCAAAATGTGTACCGGTACCCCGGTCGAAATGCTACTATAAACTCTACCATAAACCGTGCAAAAACGGCCATAAAAACGGTAAAGATGATCTATTGGCCCACCCCAAGCAGGGTTGCTCCATTTGGCCAACTCTTGTATCATGACCTCTGCGAAACGTACTTGCGCCGTAAACTTTTATGAAAATTTGAACCCGTAAAAATATTTGTTTGGCAGAAAAGCTCATAAATTACCTGAGGGCCCTAATCTGACAATAAAAAAGAACAACACATAATGACCATTGTTTCGGATGCCATATTTTCCCTCGTTGCGTATGATTAACGACAGAAAACTGAAAACTCTTCAATACCAAACTGACAACTTGTAGTGTACAGAAATTCTTGGCGACAATTCGTTCCATTATCAACTTCTTGTTTACTTTCATTTGGTGAGTCGATGAAAGTGAGTTGAGAGACTTCGAGAGTGAGACATCCATCTCATTACGCAGCGCTACGGTTTTGTGATGATTTATTAAAACCTTTACCCCAACGTACAATTTGCTGACTTTCAATGCCAATTTCAACCTTTTCCTGTGAACTTTCGCTACACAAATGAATATTCATTCACTCCCTGCGGAGCAACTTACTGCCGAGTATATTTTGGCAAATTTATAGAGCCAGCCATTTCTAACGGTTTCGGTTCGGACCGTTGAACTTCGGTCTTTTTCGGGGAAAACCTTGAAAAACTCAGAGCCCACCGTCGTCGCCATCACCGGCGCTGGGAGCTTTTGGGTCCCCAAGATACTGGTGTCCATTTTTAGTAATCAATCATTTCCTAGCCTCAGTCCTGGGTAAATACGGTCAGCTTTTCTTCTCCGTCCCAAGAAGGGCGCCCCAGAAAAGGCCGCGCCGACAGAAGAACACCCGGAACAAACACAATTTTACTTCGGGGGTCACTTCACCCATCCCGCCGGGGGGACCACCAGGCCACTGCTCCCCGGAAAGGTTATTAAATGGCAGACTTCTTCGCCAGTTCGGTGCCGGTCATTCCCTTGTTTCCCTCGTGTGGCCTCACGGAAAAGTTCCACTTCGCCAAACCGCACGGCCTGGGATTCGGGATTCGGGAAAATTCACACAGGAACCGATCTCTCCTATCCGAAGACCCGGAGAGCCGACCGTCCTCTGGGTCTGGGTGTTTGGTTTCAGGTTCCCGCATGCCGTCATCGCCTCGCCCGGACGGACGGACGGATGATGATGGTCGGAAAGTATCCGTAACCTCAAACCACAAACTGCTCCCCGCCCGTCCCGCGGAGGATCGGCGAATAAATGCTCTCTTCCTTCCTGCCACGTCCTTGCCACGGCGTACACAACAAACTTGGCGCACCGCTTGGTTGGCCTTGCCTGGGACCCGGCCGAAGAGAAAAAATGGAAAAACTTTCACACGACCATTGCCGGGAACCGTGAAGTGGTCAGCGCGAATTAAGCACATATTTGCGGTTCACACGATTAACCAAAAATTCGCAAACGGAAACAGATTTAACGGACGTCCGCACCAAAGCGCAGCCATATCCAGATCAGGTTTTGGATCGCACTTCGGAACTGGAGCGAAATGCTGTATCGATTTGACCCGTGACACGCAGTTTGAGAGTATATGAAACCTTAGAAGACATGGAGGTCCAAAAAGGCAGTTCCCTAAACCCGCCCCAAATTGGCCCTCAACGCCTTCAAAGGTTTTCTTACATTTCTCTCAAAAACAAAGCTCTAATTAGGATTGCCTCCGCGAGCGATTAGAAGATTAGACGAAGAGCGAATCATTTTCCACCCAAAAGCCCCATTCTATGCTAATCAAGAAGTAGCATGTTCTGGCTACCACCTTGTGACCTTCGACGGCATTCAGCGGGTAATACTACCAACACCTGCCAGACCTGTTTTGCGGGTCCGTTTGATGAATGAATGAAACGAAATCAAGACTTCGGGACCCGTCGCAGTCGAGGTCACTACCAGCAGCACCATCTCGGCTCCAGCCGGGGTTCAATTCCACCGTTCTCCACCGCCTGGCTCCCGGGGACATCAGCACGCCGTAACAACCGCTAAGCCGACGGCTGGTGTCGATTGTGGCGCACCCAAACCCTACTACCTGCGTTCCAGCTCGTTGCACAATTCTCACCGGAGCGCCCCCGGGTTAGGGACCAACGCCCCGCCGCCGCGGGTCACGCCGTGAAACCTGAGCACCTGAGCTAAGTGCGTGCCAGGCCGGAGGGTGAACAAGCGGATGGCTGGCGGCGGAGGGCACTTTCTTTGTCTCAACCGCACGTTCTCACGTGGTGTTAATGATTACGTGTTGGCGCCGAACGATGGAAGCCGTCCGCGGGTGGGCAGAGTGTCGCGCGTTCCCAAACGCGCGGATGTCGTAACCGCGACGGACGACCATAAGTGAGCGAATGACCGGTAATGGCCATTGGTGTTTAGTGTTTTAGTGACCCCAAGCTTCTTCAAGCACCTTTCGGGGGGCAAATTTTGCGTTGCAAATTTGGACAGGACCGCTCGAACCTGATGCAGCCATTAAACTGTTTTGTTGTATTTCGAAGTTACTCATCTTTCGCTGACCGTTTGGGAGAGTGTGATATTAGTTCGAACGATTGGAACCCTTTCGAGTGCTAACTTGCATATGGCGCAAACATTCCGGCAAAAGACCTAAAGCTTCCCTTGAAAGGCCGAGTCTCTCTCTCTTTCTGTGATCGCTGTCCGAGTCACCAGTTGGTGGAGATGTTCGAGATGTCTGTTTCTTCGCCATCGATCACCGATCACCGTAATCGAGTATGACTGAGACGAATCACTCAATTATCTGGTGACACACTACTGGCCAAAATTTATGGACTACGATGCGAAACAAATGTTAAACGGTGTGGGCCCTTCACTATAGGTAATACAATTTCCATATTTAAAATGTGGTTTAATTGGAGCTCCGAGCGACCAGCCACACAACGAACGTTTTATTTGTTTCAATTTCAATTGGAATTCTAAACTCACTCTTGGTCCATTACTTTCAGTCCGTCGAGTACGGCTGTCGGTGCGATCTTCACTCGACATGCTACGTACTCATGCGCCCCTGTTACTTTCGAAAAAGATTGCTAGCGTACGTAACACAATTTGGCAAGTATGACCCCAGAAATATCTATGAGCGCACATTCCCAACGAGACAGAAAGGTAGAAAGAGAGATCAGACAAAGATCATCGACTCGGAAGGAGCGAAAGAGATGAGTGATTCAGACGGACCACATCCATTCATGCGACCCTGTTCCATTCGGTCGGGTTTTGGGAAACCGGACACCAGGAATCGCCAATCCGAACAAATCGAAATCGTGCACGCACGCGACCGGGTGTTGAAAAGCTAGCGCGTAGTCCATTGATTTCCCCACAAAAGGCACATAATGCAGATGATAAAGTAGCTCAGTTCCCAAAAGTTTCCTAAACCTCATGTTAAACATTTCTTTCGTAGGTTTATAGAACTAAAGTGAAGTTAGTCGACTTTTTAAAAGTTTTCCTTTGATATTTATTTATACCAAAACATAAGAAATGAAACGGCAGATAAAACACGTTCGGTTTCGCATTGAACTAAAACGCTTCCCCCGCCACCAGACGGCCTAATATTTGCACACTAATAATGTCCTCGCCAGCTGCCACTGATGTGTCCACTGTGTCATACATAAATGCACTACAAACGAAAGAAGACACTGAGTTTCTTTCTGTTTTAGTTTGTAACGAACAAGTTTGAGTTCTCGTTCGCTTCGCGCGATAAGCGTGTTCCGCTGGTGTATGAGCTTATATTAATTTGCATTTTACGCTTCCTCTTACCCACTATATTGTACATGAAAAGGACGCACACCACTGCTTGTTGAGAGTTTCGCTCTACAAGCGTTCAGGGTTGCCTCTCACCTAGCGCACTACTACTATTTGTTTCAGTTCCTTGAATAGTCCTCCTTACTTACGCACTACTATTTACACAGCAGAAGAGCCTGCGCCACATATGCTTCTCATCCGTTCGCTGGTTCAACGTGTTACGATTACTTTCTTTTATCAAATAGGATGATTCGTAGGTTGCACTAGACAAATGAAAAATTTTCTCTCATATCAAAATAAACGCTTTTTATAGTATGATTCGGTTTGACGTCCTTCGCTGCATTTCTGTGGTCATTCGCATTGACGCGTGAGTTTTGTTCCCTAGAATCCTACGTCCTGTTGCTGCAGGTTGCCCCACAGTGAGAGAAATCTTGCGACAACACGCCAACATAGGGCTGTGTCCTCTCCCCCGATATCTTACAGCGAATATATTGTCGTGAGTCGATCACGAGGTGTGTCCCTCACAATCGGCCAGCGCACTACCGCGTACACTTTCAGTTCCCGCCGACAACCCACTTGCTGTGGGTTAATAACGATTAAGCATAATATAATAAATAACCTACGAGTGCCTGGCCAGAGAGAGGCCATTTCGTTCGCACAAATAATAACTATAATAGCCCTACTACACACAACAATATCCTCTTTCGCTACCCTGCGCTATGTACAACTTATCGATTACGGTGGTGGCCATTGAACGATCTACGACGGTGGTTGCTCCGGTATGGTCGTCTTCATCAGATTCACCCGAGCCACAATCTTGAGCGCCGGCCCAAGCTTCATGTCCATCGTGCTCACGAGATGGTTCTCCTTTAGCAGCAGCAACGCCTGGCCGTCGATTTCCTGGTTTACAAAGTCCTCGGCATAATCAGCGCAGCCGGGCAGTCCTCGGATAAACTCGTACACGTCCTGCACGGTCCAGCGCAGAATGGAGGACCCTTCTTCAGCGTTCGCGGCGGCTGCAGCGGCAGCGGCTGCCGCCAACCCGGTCGGTGTCGGAGTTGTTGCCCCCGCTGGGGCATTAGCGGCATCGGCCAGCAGCATTCCGCCCACTGGCGGCGTTGTCGCCATCGCACTACTCGTCGTTAGCAGGGCAGATTGTTGCTGCTGTTGTAGCAGCAGGGCACCGGTGGCCGGGAGCACCAAAGAATCCTTCAACATATCGAGCCGCACCGTGGGCTGCGCTGTGTTCAACATGGCCAACTGTGGACCGGTAAGCCCAACCGTATCGATCGATGCGGCCGACGGCGCTGGAAGCGTTAGGCCTCCGTTCATTACTGGCGGTGGATCGACCACCATCGGAACAGCAGCGTTACCGTTCTGCACCGGTGGCGTCGAGATTCGTTCCGTCGAGTTCTGTTTGGCCGAACGGGCACAGGACACGCTGCAGAAACGTTTCCGTTTCATTTTGTTGCGCAGTTCCTGCTTACCGCACACCTCACAGTTGGCGGTGTCCCCACCGGGAGCAGTGGCTGGACTACCACCGGTGGCATTCAATGACGCCAGTGGCGAGTTCGATTCGTTTGTGGAACGTTTTTCTGCAAAAGAAGAGGAATAATGGACAACTGATTAGTATTCGCTCGTCCCGGGCATGGTGGAGAAGAATCTTGCCCAACGGCCACTTACTCGCTGGTTCATCGGAACTGTCACGTTCCGGATAGCGCTGGCGCTGCACGGCAAACGGTTCGTTCGCTTCCTGTATCACGTAGCCCTCGATGACGTGCGTCAGGACGTTCGGTTTGATGGTGGCCTTCGGGATGCCTCCCTTGTCCGTGGTGGCACCGGCTTTCGTCGGCGTCGGTGGTGGCAATCCCATCGAGGAGGACGTCGATTGCGTCGTCACGGAAGATGTCGTGCTGGTGGCGGTCGAAGATGCGGTGGTGACCGTTGTGACGGCACCACCAGTCGACAGGACACCATTCGCACCGATATTGCTCACCGGAACGGCCAACGTTCCCGTGACGGTAGCGATCGCGGTCGATGCTGCGCCGCTCGTCATAGTCGTACTGACCGGACTGCTACTACTGGTTGCCGTGGCCACCGAGGAACTGACCGACGTTGCCACGGCTCCTTCCTTTAGCTGATCTGCGGCAAGCGACGAACCCGACGCCGACACGTTGCTCAGCGTGGCCACTCCCGGCAGCGAAGAGAAGGACGACGCTGGCACCAACGACGCGGCTGACGTCGATATTGCCACCGTCCCACCGCTCGGTGGTGGAAGACCACCGGCCGTCGTCAGCATACCCGCGCTTCCGCCGTTCGTGGATGGTGTCGCCGAACTATCCATCGCCGTGGAGCCATTTAATTGCGCATCGGAAGTACCGTCCGTCGCAGCTGCTGCCGACATCGCGGTGTCGGAATCTAAAACACGAGAGCGGAGAGAGGGAGAAAGAGAGAAACGGATCAGTAATCGTAATACGGTCAAAGAGTGGAGAGTCGGACACGATCGTGATCCACAGTGGAAGACGAAGTTTCAATAAATCCCCAACAAAACGTTGCCCGGCCTGGGATTCGATGATCGATGATCTAGTCGCCGGTGGCGGCGACCACAAATGTCAAAATCATCGACAATGATGGATGCAAACCTTTCACGCGTAAAGATCAAAGTGAACCGTGTGTGCCCCGCACGCGCCTGACACCGATCGCGGAAGCGAAAGAAAGCAAGCCGCGAAAAGTGCGCTGCTTCCGTTAGGAGACTCTTTGTGCATCTGTTTTGCACCTCTGGCAATCGCGCGAGTGTCAACCGTGATGTTGCTCGCGGTTCGCGGAAAATAAGGCTCAGAGGAGAGAACCAAACAAACTGTGAAAGGTAAAATAAGACAGGGATAGTGAGAGAGGGTGAAGATCTCTGGATGCCGGCGTAATGATGATGCTCTTCTCGCACACTCACTACCGTTTGGGATGGGAGCGCGGTTACACTAAACACACGCCGAGCAGCCACTACCAACATGATTCTAATGACTCGCGGTGTGATCGCGGGGCGCGATAGTGTGTATGTGTGTGTTGTGTCAAAAGCTAAATTAATTGCAAACGCCGTAGCAGCCATCATTCGCCGACCGTAATGCTCTTCATCGCCAAGGTAGCTTTGATTGATTCGAGATGTTTGCAATTCGCAGCGCAGCAATACGAAGAGTATCAGATTTGAAATATTTTAAATTTAAACCGTTTCTGTTGTACAAGCGGCTTTTCGAATTATGAAGGATGTCGAAGAAGGATGTGCTCACATCACTATTGATCCAAAACCCCCCGAGAGGGCTTGAGAATGTTTATCCAAAATTTGGAAAAACAATTTTCCCGAAACGCAACCAACACCTCAACGGCGGTGAACACCGAACGATGAAATTCGCGCGAAATGTTTAAGCATGATTTTCCGGAGAGTCTCTCGCTTGCTCGCTCTCTCTCAGAATACCGTAACCAAAACACACCACACACAACCACAGCACCCGCGAAGACACCACAAACCACCGATCCTGCAGGTTTTGGTTGCCGCGATAGCAACGGAACCCCCCAAATAGTTGCGGTGTGACCACTTCCGGCAACCAATGCACCCTTCCATTGACGTCACGAGACAGCGCATCCCTTTCTTGTTACCATACAGATTATGATGTGACGTCGTTGGTAGTGTGCCACGCGCGCGGTGGTTCATGGTGAATCAGGCTTTTTTCCCTTTTCCGCCAACCAAACAGCAAAGCACGTGCCGTTTGCCACCCCTGGAGAGAGCCACTGGCCGTTCGTGATTTCTCTCCCCTAACCGTAACCGAGCGAAAAGCAAAATGTTGCACTGAGCCGGCTGCTGCTGAGGGATAGTCGTTCGAAATATCGATCAGTGTGTCACCCCACCAACAACCACCAACCGCCGTGCGGGGCGCGCTAGCTACTCACTAGGATTGTTGTGCTGGTCGTGACCTTGCCCTTGCACTTGGAGCGGCGGATTGTAAGCGGTTTGTTGCATCGTTTTTCACCTCTCTCTCTCTCTCTCGCTCGCTCTGTGTTTTTGTCGAACGCACAATCACACTCTAATCACGCTACTCTTTCCAGCACACGGCGGCAACTCGAACACAGAATTTCCACCCATCGTCATCATCGGTATCGCCGCGAGAGCCGCGAAACGACAACGCACCTCGAAAGCCACCCGCTGCTGTCTTGGGTATCTAAATCCAGCTCCAAACCGTGCGTCGATGAAATATGGCCACACGGCAGTAAATGCGACATGGCGACGCGCACACGGCGGCGATGAACGAACGACACCACGACTGACTGACTGACTGGCTGACTGACTAGCACGCGCTCTTTACTCTCCTCTCGCGGACGCGCGGATGGCGATAATCGCACCGCTCGCGGTACATTTAACAAACAAACACGAAGTGGCCACAACAGTGCGCCCTGCTGCCGGTGACAGCGAAGCGCCTACTAATACACTGACCAACTCACCGAGCGACGGCGCGATTCCTTCTATTGCGTCAGTGAGTGAGCTCTTCTCTCTAATATTACGAACTAGTAGGCTCGGTGTTTCCGCTCGCTCCGGACTTTGCATTCTTCTCAGTGATTTATAGTGTTTCACTCGCACACACACGTACAGTGTGCACTCAGCACCCGGAATCGCAACCGGGAAACCCGATCCCGCGGCGCCAGCAACAAACGAGCACAACCGGAGCCGCCACTATGAGCGCTGCCTGCTGCTGGAGCAGGCGAAAAATGGCGAATTAATTTGCTCGCGAAAACGATCACTCAATTCCTCCCCGCCGGAGGGGGTTCTGAATTCGCGTGTCTCCCTTTCAAGGTCTCTAAGCACGCGGGGGGCCACGTTTGCCGCGCGAGGGGATTCGCGAGAGCTTGAAGCTAATTATTCAAACACCGCCGAAGAGCCAGCGATGGAGAGTTCATCGTTCGACTAAAATAAAGCTGCGCGCCACGAAGGTTCGTGACCATGAGACGGTTGAAACCACACCGGATGGCCGTTGGCCGGCCATACGACGCGGTTTGCTTTATCATTTACCATTTCGATGAGAAGAATTAACACAAAAAGGGGCAAAACATTGAATTTTACAAATGTCAACACACCACTGCTAATGGAGGACTGAGCGAAGTTTGCTGCCACGATCTCGCTATCTCGGCCGACTTTCACCTAAGATTAGGTCAACAGGCTTCGTAACCAATGGCAACGATGCGTGCGGTTACTGTGCTGTGGGATCGGTGCTACCGTCAAAAGCATCGACATGAATTAAAGATGGTGGGGTCGTACCTCCGGTCAATACGGAAAACGTTCTTGATGATAGTAATCATGCACGAGAGTCAACAAACATACATTTCAGTTCTGCGCTCTGCTAAAGCACAGTCACGGAAATGGAAACCAAATCTTACCTTTTCCACTACTGGCCCCGTCACTGGTCGCTGTCTTGTCTTTCGAATCCGCAGCAGCAGCTGCGTTAATGGCCTGAGCAGTCTGCTGTGCCGTTGGTGATTGGAACATTGCCAGCTTGCCAGCTGAGGAGGCACCTCCCGCCGTGGACACGTGATGGGTTTGCTGCTGCGACCCGCCACCAATCGATGCCATCGAGGTGAGAATTTTACCACCCGGCGACGACGTCATCAGTGCCATTGTGCCAGCGGCGGCAGCCGACACGGGAATAATGGTACCACCAACCATCGCCGAAGTACCACCGCCTCCTACCGTTGCGCCGGTGGCCCCCATCGGTGAACCGATGGCCGAAGCATATGCGTTCTGCATGTTTGCCGCATTCATGCTATCCAGTAGCTGTTGCTGTTGTAGCTGTTTCTGGGGCGTAGACAGCTGCTGCAGCTGGTGCATCGCCACACTGATCGCCTTCGTGTCGTTGTCCTTCAGCCCACCGGTGTTTGTGGTTCCCCCCGCGGACGAAATGAGCGTCGCTTGCGGATGGCCGCCGAGCGAAGCGGTCGTCGTTGTGGCGCTCGACGAGATCGAAGGGATCGCACCGGAGCTGATGATCGACGCGACCGGCATGGGACCGGCGGAAAGCGATGTCATGGCCACGATCGGATTCTGACCCTGGTGCACCGAGCTGGGCATTGAGGAGACGAGAATCTGTGAGTGATGCTGCCCGGCATGGAGAGCTCCGCCGGCGGTGTTGCTTTGGTTGGCCTGATGGATGGGCGAAATGGTGGTACCGTTGCTGGTGACCACGATCGGGCTACCGGCCATGCTGGCGATCGACACCGGCAGCAGGTTACGATCGAGATGAAGCGTTTGACCACTCTGGGAAACAATCGTTGCACGGTCACCGCCGTGCTGACCGAGCGCTGCCGTCATGATCATTGGACCCTTAGCTCCGCCCGTCTGCTGACCGGCCGCCGCCATTTGCTGTAGAGTGGCATTTTGCTGCTGCTGCTGTTGCTGTTGCTGTTGCTGATGTTGTTGCTGCTGCTGCTGTTGTTGCTGCTGTTGCTGCTGTTGCTGTTGCTGATGATGCTGCTGCTGCTGCTGATGGTGTTGCTGAGCTTGTTGGACTTGTTGCTGCTGTTGCTGCTGTAACAACGCATCGGACGACACGTTGATCATCATCCCCGGTTGATTGGGTTGTCCCTGCTGGAAGAGCAGCTGGTGGACGATGTTGTTCTGTTGCGGTCCACCGGCGGATGTAGCCTGCACCAGTTGGCCCTGCTGGGCCGCATTGGACAGAAGTTGAGCTGTCGTTTGACTCGCTTGGCCGGCTGCGGCAGCTTGCTGAAGGAATTGTTGCTGCAGTTGCTGCATCTGCTGCTGCTGGGCAGCCTGTTGTGCTTGTTGCTGTTGCGCTTGCTGTTGCTGCATCACTTGCTGTTGTAACATGGCCTACGGAAAGACACATACGGGGCTTGAGTAAGGAACTTGTACGACGGACCCAATTACTCCGTGTCGCCTTACCTGCTGCTGATGGAGCAAAATGTGTTGCGGCTGCTGGTTCGCATTCTGTTGCTGTTGCTGAGCCGTTTTGATTTGTTGCTGTAGCTGCAACTGCTGGTGTTGCTGCTGCTTGCCGGCATCGCTCAGTATGGGCATGTTAAGCACGGCAGGATTCAGTGTCGCACCAGCATTCATCAAGACCATCCTAAAAGACAAAGAACACCAATGAGGACGAGTTCCTGAGCGAAAACCAAAGCGAACTTACTTTCCACTGCTGGTAACCACCTGTTGCAGCTGTGGCTGGGCGGTCACCGTGCCTTGGTTGGTGGTCTGTCCGAGCTTCTGACCCGTCGACACATTGGCGGCCAGCTCCGTCTTGATGATTGGCCCAGCCGGCCGTACGAGCGGTTGCTTGGTGCGCATCTTGTTCTTGTTAAGCAGATTCTGCTGCGCTTGAGCCGTCTGCGTCGATACCGAGGGCCGAATCGGTGACGCACCCTGTGGCAGTAGCTGGGGCCGCTGGGGTGTCTTCGGTGCACCGAGTGCCGTGGTGAGAGCTTTCTGATTTGGCAGTGAGGTAACGGTCAACCCAGCAGTTCCCATGCCGGGTGCCCCGCCCGCACCGACCGTGATCTGTCCCGCCTGCCCGCCCTGAACGTTCGGTTGGCCCGTGTTCTGAGTACCGCCAGCCGTTGGTCCCTGTTGTACTTGCTGCTGCTGTTGCTGCTGCTGCGGCTGGGGTTGACCGATGGTGGTGCAGGGCAGTGTAAGTGCTTCTAAAACGGAAAAAAGCGTGATGAGCATAAGGTCCCGCATCGCCTCGCACACAGTCTACTTACGATTGTGGGTTTGCGGAGCTTGCTGCAGTGTTTGCGGAGTGCTCTGTATGAACACGTTCGGCGTACCGTCCGGATTGGTGCCCCGGATAATGATCGGGTTCGACGCGACAAACCCGTTCGGTGTGGACCAGATCTGACTCTGCAGAGGCCACTGGGTCGAGAATTGCATCTGCTGTGCGCCCTGCTGCTGCAGTGGGCTCAACAGTTGGGCCGTTTGCATGGGGGACTGCGACACCTGGACACACTGCTGCCCGGCGGCTGCAGCGGCACCGGCCGCCGCCGCTTGCTGCTGCGTCAGGGTGGCAATGTTCTGCTGACCGGCAGCTCCGGCCATTCCCGCCAGGCCCGTTCCCAGCTTCTGCAGTTGCACCTTCTGCCCACCGCCCGTTCCGGCAGCGGCTGCCGCGGCAACCGCATTCTGTAGCTGCTTCTGGGCGTCCGCCTGTGTGGTGGTTTTGGTCCCCGCTCCGCCGGCAGCCGTCGCTACGGCTGTTTGCGCACTCAGTGCCGGCAGTAGGTTTTGTGTTTGCGCTTGCGGCTGCGAATTGACCACGCTCAGGGGCGAGAAGAAGGTAAAGGACGCTGGGCTGTTGAAGTTACCGGCACCGGTCGTACCGATCACCTGCTTGCCCGTGGTCGTGGTCAGCATTTGCGGTGTGCCCTGGAACGGCTTCGCGGCCGTGATCAGCTGGAACTGCTGCTGGCCACCGAGCGGTGGGAACACGATCGGTTGCGTCCCGTACAGTTGCTGCAGGTACTGCGCGTTCGAGATCGGTTGCTGGACGACCATCCGGCCGTGTTGCCAGTCGGCGGACGAAAGCTGCTGCCCGGTCGTCATTGCCTGCAGCGGGGACATCGTGTTGAGGGCAGCGGCAGCCGCCGCTGCCGATTGTTGCTGCTGGGCGGCGGCTTGCTGCTGTAGCGTCTGGGCATGGTGCGGACTCTGTGGCGTGGTCACCCCGCTTGCCTCGGCTAGCACTTGCATCTGCTGGACGGCGGCCGCAGCTTGCTGCTGTTGCTGTTGCTGCTGCTGCTGGACCGCTTGCTGCTGTTGCTGCTGCTGGTGCTGCTGCTGGGCCTGATGGTCGACGCCGGTCGGCTGCCCGGTCGGGCCCGGGTTGTACTCCTGCTTCACCTGGATCGTGCCCCCGTACGCCTGGAGCTGCTGGTACTGGAACAGCTGCTCCTGGGACAGTTGCAGCGGCACCGACGTCTGCTGGGCCACCTGGGCCGGGCTCTGGGACTTCTCCAGCGTGCCGGTGGGTAGGAAGTCGTACTGATCGTCAAAAGTGATGCCCGCCTTTTCGGCTAGCGTTTCGAGGCACTTGAGCGACCGATCGCTGCTCGTGGCCGGTGGAACCGTGCCGCTACCGGTCAGAACGATCGTCGTCGTACCACTGGTCACCGGACGCAGTGGGGTCGTCGGTTGAACAGGTGCCGGGGAAGAGCGTTGATGCTGCTGGTGCTGCTGTTGGCCGTGGCCGGCTGCGGCCGTTCCCGCGCCAACCGTTACAGCCGGTAGTGACGAAAGCGAGGTCGGTGCTGTCGATGCGGCCGCTGGAGACTGGGCTCCGGCTTTGATGATCGGATTCCACGGAAGCTCGATCGTCACGAGCGTGGCAGACGATGAAGCGCCGCTGCCGTTATTGGCAGTGCCACCCGTCGGTGGTGGCGTTGGTGATGGTGCGGCCTGTGCCGATGTCGTTTCCGGAACCTGTTGATCCGGGCGAGGTTTCGGTTTCAGTGGAACCACCGAATTGCTGCTGTAACCGACACGCACGTGATTGTTGTTGTTGTTACTGCCACCGTTACCGTTGGTCGTCGACTTTTCCTGCTGTTTCTTCAAATTATCGTAATGCTCTGATCTAAAACGAGAGAAAGAAGAGAAAGTCCATTATAAAACCGAACCACACCATGGCCAAATGAAACACCCTGCTGTTCCTGGGTTATCCGGTTACTAAACCCGACAGATCATCCGGGGAGGGTGAAGTAATTAATAGAAGTGAGTGAAAAAAGAAAACGACGCGAAAAAAGGAATCCCAAATTGCGATACGGAAGAGATAAAATTGAGATTGCATCAGACCGGAAGGAGATGAAGGATGCATTCATCTTCTCTCCTAGGACGATTCCTAGACACCCCAAAAAAAACACCATTCGCCACTCCGGCTCCCTAATTCCCCACACGAGCGATGCCGAAACGCTCACCGAACCTGGCCACTTCAAACAGGCACGTTTCACCGAGCACCCATTCCACCGCCAAGAGTGAAGAGTTAGGCGCCAGCAAACCGAAAGCCATGCGCGTTTTTTCTGCCAGTTTTGCGTTTGGTCCTTTTGCGGCCACAGCCGCCAATTCGTGAATGGGCCACGTGAGGCGGAAACGTGCTTGTGGTGGTGGTGCAACATAAAAGAGCAATTATGCGATCATATTCGTGAATTATTCGAAAGTGCGAAAGCGACACCACCGCGTGCCCTCTCGTGGTCCAGAGCACGCCCCCTCGGTTGCTCCCGTTTTGTTTCTTGTATCTCGGTGTGGACCATCATCTCACGTCCGCGCGACCGTCTGGGAATAAGCTCATCTGCCCAAACGGCGGACGACGGACGGCAGAGTATAGGGTGGTGTGGTGTCCGTAAAAAGTGATTCTATCACTCTTTTTTATGCCGCGCTACATCATGGCCGAAAACCGTTGGAGTATGTTTGGTCTCCATCCACCACGTCCTAAGCAAATGCCGCGAACGGTGCATTTTAATTCGTTCACAAGAGAATAACGCTCTGATATCCTACGAAACATAAAAGAGGAATGAATTACAAAACAGTAACCGGTCAGGGAGTGTCGAAAGTAGGGACAATTACGGCACTTTGCGTGCCCTAATGAAGATAAGCCACGGCGGGTCCAGCATTAATTTGTTAATTTTCTGCCGGGGATATCATGGTCAAATAATTAAGCAACCTTTGGGGCATTTTAGGATCAGTTGTCAAGAGCAACGCCAGGGCACCGAACATCCCGTAACCGATCTAGTAAACATAGGAAAGTGCGCACGCAAATAGGTTTGTCTTCGAGCTCGACCAAAACGGTCAATGTTCGGTCGTTGGTCGAACTTTAAGTGAATTTTCTATAAAAATCATTCGTTTTCGAAAAGTTACACACAGTTAAGTGAGCGTGAGTGGTGCTTAAAGCTTGCAGTTCCTGTGTCGGCCGGCCATCATAATGTGCTTATGAAAGAGAAATAGAAAAGTGAGTTCGAAGTTCAGAATGGGAGTCGACTCGATGTGAACGAGAGAGCGGCACCAATTTCGACTCGGAACCATCTCAGAGAGCAGGGAGCCCATAATCGTAAATTTTCCGATCGGTCGACGATGGACGGTTGGTCCCCTCTGCTCCACCACAGCCGCTGCCACGGGTAAGAAAGAACGAATCCGTAATCGGATTTCAGCTCATCTTATTTTAATGAAACGAAGTTATTCGAACTACCACTACCTCCTCGCCATTACTTTTTTTGTCCAACCCACACCGCTCTGTGGGCAGCCTCTGACTCCTGTAAGAGGGAAGGTTAGCGCATCCTTTGTGGGCATAAAAAGTAATAAAAAATCCATTGAGAGCCATCAGTTTTAAAATAGATATTGAACTTTTGCATCATCTGAAAGCGCATGACTAAACTTTGGACGTGTCCTCGCTACAGGAAGTACCCCCGTTTGGGGGTTTGGTGAGGGGGAAGTCCCCTCACAAATTATCAGGTTGCAGCAAATTACAGCAGCACGAGAACTAATTAGACAAAATCTGCATCCGTCCGGTGGTGGAGTTCACGAGATTGCATCCACACACGTCCAAAGCCTAAAACGATGCTCCCTCCTCAATTACTAGGGAAGTGCGCCGTAAGGGGGGGCCTCACGAGCCCCGACGAGAGCACTAAACCGCCACCACCAAGATCGACGGGACGGGGACGGAACGGGAGAAACCATAAAAAAGGACCGTGAACCTTGCGCGCCGACCAAGTCAGGTTACGGACTCGCCGCGTCGGTATCGTCGGGCCCTTTCCCGTGGCAAAGGTGAACGATACAATCCGAGGCAAGAGATTGCACTTCGTGCAGACACCCCGCTCGGTACGGCACACCACCCGCCGGCAGCCCACCACCCACCCCATTAAACGGAAAAATCCAAAACACACACAAATCTTGGGGAGAGCGAGAAGACCACGTCTATCACGTCCATTATCGTCTGGGTGAGGTTACAGTGGGGCAGAAAGAGGCCACTACATAACACGCAAGCCGCAAGCCCCCTGTGTAGCCTGGTGGGTGTGTTGCTTCTCGCCCACAGGACTCGTTCACGGGCTCGTCGTGGGGCCCCTAGCACGAAGGGTGCGCGCTACTGCCTCGTCCTGCGAATAGTGACAAGGCATCTTTTCCGGGTGTCTACTATGGGACCGCGAGAGCGTTGGTTTTGGGAAACTTTTCGCCCAATCTGTACGCCAAATCCTTCCTATATGCCTTTTATGAACTTCGATTTTTCAATCAATTTCACTTAATCCTATTCAAAAGTGTGGCGAAATAAGGATAATTAATTTTTAAAAAAACCTTCCAACCGGATGCGTACAACACGGAACCGTAAAAATTCAATTAATCCGTGACAAATGTCAACAACAATTCGATGTCCTTCTTTCGAGGCTTGACGACGACGTCCGGAGAGAGCAAACGGAATGCTGTTGCTGAACTCCATGACGGACCGACGGACCGGCCGATAAACTTTTTATGCCATTTCACAAGCCTTCCCCCTTTGACGGGGCTAGTGAGTCCTAAACGGTGAGCAATTGGCAGAATAGTGAGGATTCACACTCGGGGGGCTCGGTAAAATAAAACTGAGGCGCTGTGTGTTGATTTGTTGATTGTTCATCCGCGCACCAGCGCCGCACAAGCAAACCCCGTTGGCCTGTGAGAGCAACAATTGAGGGACTAAATTATGAAAAAAGAAAGTGCGAATTGAAAAGTTCACACCCTCCCAAAAACGCCTGAAGGACGGCCGGTCTGGCGCCTGCCTGGAACCGGCGACAGGCCAAAGGAAATGGCAATAAAACAAACGGGAAAAATCGGGCCGTAAACAAAACTTTGCAGACTACATGCTCGAGACCCCGGAGCAGCAGCAGAACGCGACACAACACGGAGCAGAGTACGTTGTGCGTTGCAATGCAAAAAGCGTCCACCCGAACTTGGGAGCTTGGTACGCGTTGTGTGTCGCCAAGTATCGCAAACGCAAACAGTGGTCGCACCCGGTGGTGTCCTTATAGAATTTGGAACACTCTCGTTCCGGCAATAATTTAAACCACCCCGCCCGTCACTTAAACCGGAAGTAACTAGTTCAGACTCTCGCTTTCGCTTGGCCCTGAAGTGTTTGGCTCTCGTCTGTGAAACGATGGTCCGGCCATTCTTTGGGCAAGCAGTGCCCCGAGTGCCCTCGTTGTTGAGGACCACACAACCCCCATGTTTCAAGTTGAAGAATATTCAAGCTCAACCCCGAGGGAGCTTCCAAGCCTACTGATCCAACAATAAGTATGATAAGAGAGGTAGAAATTTAATTAAATAATTCTTTAACTACAGAATGTTTCGTAAAAATAGACTCCTTAATCAAACAAGACACAACCAGCAAAAGTAGCTTGAAACACGTTCATAGAATGTGTACACCGCCCAGTTCCCTGCACCATACTTTGGTCAATAAACTACCGATAAACACAAGGGCCATCTCTTGCAACTCGGCACATCGCTGGCTGAAGATGTGCAGTGTGTGGTGGTCAGTGAACAGAAACTAACCTAAACCCCCTCACAACACGGATGGAGTCGGCCACAGGACATGCCTAGGAACAAGTGTAGCTATGAACGCGCTTCGCCAGTTACAGTCAGGCGGCCCATCGAACGATGCAAAACTGCGTCCAACACAGCAGCAACACCGTCCCAAGGATGCGCGCCTGCTATCGTCGTTTTTTGGCGTGTCCTGCGCGCCCCAGGGACAAGTGGACGAAAGATGCCAGTCAGCCTGGCTAGCATCGGTAGATGAGGCGAGCGAGAGAAAGATGATTGAACCCCTAGTATTCGGGGGTGCGCGTCCTGGCAGTCGGAAAATGGTCCACCAGAACCGAGTACGGGATGAAGCAACATCCACTGGTCGTTTCTCTTGGTCGGGCATGGCATGTTTGTGACGTGAGCCTAATTTTAAACGCTGTAGTTCGGTTCAAGTATTTATAGTGTCCGATAACTTGTCTGATACAGGTACAGGGACTGAAGGGCAAATAATGTTCAAAACATGCCCGAAAAGTCACTCTCCAGAAGGATGCACTTTTTTCGCTCCATATTTCGTAACCATCCCTTCTCTTTGGTTGCGCTCTTGTAAGCCAGTATTTCAGAAAGGTAGGCCGGCTGCTAAAAGATGGCTCTTTGGGTACGGCCAAAATGAAGTACTCTTTCCCGTTACGCAGAACGTTGTGACGAACCAACGACAGACAGCCGGAAACACGCAAAAAAGGTTAAACTTTGTACAAAACGGTCCCCAACCAGCCAGCAGCCGCTTCTTCTGTCAAGTCTGATTGTCAGGGCATCTCCTGATGGAAATGCCGCACTGGCACGACGTTTCGTGTGTGTAGGGGTTCATCGTCGTCGTTGTCGTTGAAAAGCAATAAAGCCATCGGATCATTATTGAACAATTTGTAAACTCGTCCCGAACGAACCCCTCTCTCCAATGGTAAAGGCGGCACAAAAAAACGGCCCCACGATATGGGAATGTCGATTGGAAATGGATTATGGATGGCTTTGAAAGGCTAGAGAATTTGAAGCCAACGGTCAGCACAGTTCCGTCTATGGAGCATTAGTCGAGAGAATAGCTTTAAAAGTCCCGCCGTCGTTTCCTTTCCGTCGTTTTGGGGTTCTGGGTGCGATTCTAGCGTCGTAAGCCAAGAAGGCATTCCCTGCACGAGAGATGGGACAAGAATTGGTCAATTCTACATCGCTTTAACGGTGTTCCGCAGGGTAATAAAAATGTAATAATCAAACCCGAACGAGAGGCTCACCAAGAGTTACCTCCTCGAATCAACACCTTGTCCGCGCGAAGAAGGGGTATGCGCAACCGCGATGGAGACCATCACTCGCTCGCGACTCGCGATCCGCTTCCTCCCCCTGGTGGTTCCTCCCGGTGTTCCCCTGACAGCCGACCGCCGGCCGCCCGGGATCGTTTTGAATATTAATTTTACGACGCCTGCGCGATCGTAAACGGGCGGCCGCTGAACCGATGTAAATCGATCGACGAGGACGACGAGCGGTGGTTTCGGGGAGAAGAGTAGACAGCGCAGCCACCCAGCCAGTCAGCCAAAGGTTTAAAATGTCACGCCCGGGGCTTCATCTCACTCGCACCTTGAGCGACGACCATGACGAAGCTGCTGCCAGCAGACAATTGCTTCATCTGTGACCCGTGGAGAGTTGAGGGGCAGCAGCTACAACACCAGAGAATAGCTGTAACCGGTGCTACTTCTGGACAGGGTGTTCCAGAGAAAGAGAGCGAGGTGTCCACAATAAAACTGGTTTCGGTCCAACCTTGTGCGCCCCCGGGACCGATCTCGTCCGGGTTCTAGACGATACCGGCAAACCGTCCGCTCCGTGTAAGAGGGAGATCGATCGACTGTGGCATCGGTATTCCTTTCAAGGAACCGCCATCAGGAGAGGGCCACAGAGGCGGTTACTCGAGTGGGATTCGCCAAAAATTCTGTAGTCTGTACTCTAAGCGATTTATTGCGGAAAGAACTCTCCCAGCACAAAATGTCAGGACACACGCGTGGAGGTCATCATCATTCATGGTGTCCTCAATGTTTGTTGTAAAAGGACGATGTACGATGAATTTCACATCTCACAGTATTGCCATTACTTGATTCCCACAGGCAGTTCATACAGTGCCGGACACAAGGTGACAGTCGGTGGGATGGGATGTTCACCAGTCCAAACTCTGACCTGCGTCGTCGTAATGGATTGGTTATGGGACCTCAGTTCATTTGTTTTTCCTATCCTTCAGCGTCACGGCACATCGAGAGAGCTTCCGAAATGCTCCGGATTCGCCAGCAACTCTATTGTTTGTTTCCCAATTCCTTCTTTTCCGCGCGCCGCTAGCTTTGTCAGGACTCTCTCGTCGCAGGGTTTGTGTTGTGCGAAACACGATAAATGTTTTCGACAAAAAAAAGTGTCTCCCTCGTGCGCTCGGGGTGTTGTTGTGTGCGAGGGAGTTAATTTATGCGCAACCCTTTGTCTAATTTGACGATTTCAGCTCCAATTCCCATTCCCTGAGCTGAAAGGTGGGGGGAATACTTTGCGTAATGGTGGACGATTTTTTTCCGCCCATTTGGTCTGCCCACTTCCTATTTGGTTGTGTGTGAGTCAGAGACGGAGTGTTAAAAATAGGCTAGACCCGAACTTTAGCGAACCTTTCGCGAGTTCCATTCGGGAGAGTTCGGATTCGGAACTGCATTGGGATGCACAGCATTTTGCTCCCCGCAGAGTCCTCGAACAGAGGCCACCCGAGGGGACCAAAACACTCAGCTGGTGTCCTGTGCCGTTACTTTTCAATGTTTCTTTTCGTTCTGTCCGAAAGTATAGAGAGAAAAAAATGACCAAATGGATTGCGGGAAAGTCTCCACACACGCGCTCCGGGATGGAAAACGGCAAACGAAATGAGAAATTTCTCTTTCACTGTCCATTTAGCTATTTTCACATTCAGTTGCAGGAACTTGAACCCTCGGGAGAAAGCAGCAACTACAAAAGTGTAATGTTTAGAACATTTTAGAACAACTGAATCCTATCAGGAGAGTAAATCATAGGAAGCTGCTCAGGGGAGGAATCGTAGCAGGCTTAGCTTTTTCAAGCTGCGCACTGACGTTGAGTCGTGCGTTGAGTATACAATTTTAAGCCGAACTTTGAACAATTTCATAATAATGTTTATAGATTTAATCTGCATCTCTTTCGTAAATAGCCTGAGTACGTGGAACGCGAATCCTCTCTTCGTTTGCCTTTCGAACATCGCTTCATTGAAAAAAACAATCAGTTCCCTTACTGCTTTGACAATCCCGCTCAGAGCGAAGAGAATCAAAAAAAGGACCAAAACAAAACTACGGCCATACCCTGTTGTTGGCCAAAGCTAAAAAACCGTTACCCAGAGGCGGGAGATTGACTACAAAAAAGCCCTGGCCCAAAAACACATCTCGTCCGTCTTTGCCGTGTCGTTTCGTTTGGTCGACGCAAGCTTTCTGTTGCGCGCATCCGGTTCCACTGCCAGGTGGCTGGGCTGGGCATGGCCCCGCTGGAAATGGCTCTGGCAAACGCATCCATCACCTAGCCGCGTGTCGCCCAATGGGACCGGGACGGGGCGCGTCCGAAAAATCCATTCGTTCCCGGGAAATTTCGAAGATGGTCGTTTGCTTCGGTACACACGCAGCGCACGCAGCATCAGCCGCAGCCGCAGCCGCCGTTGCCATGCCAACCGGAGAGTGCGGGAAAAATTGGGGGAAAAAGTGCATTTTTGGCAGACGAAAGTCGTCGTCGGTTTTTTGCTGTTGTTGTTGTTGGTTTCCTCAATTCCAGAGTGTGATTCAATTTTTTCCGGGCTTTGGCCCGGAGTAGACACGCGGGCAAAAACTGACGGGAAAATGGCCGTCATGGAAAGTGTAGTGGGGAACACAAAAAGAAACGCTGCCGTCAGCCAGAGTGAAGGAGACAGAGCGAAAGTGAACGAGAGAGACGGTGAACCCTTGTGCGAAACCCTTTTATTAACGCATGCTTTCGTCTATTTTCCAATCCGATTTTTTTTTCCCGATATTCGCCGCGTGGCTGGCTGCGCCGTGAGGATGCGTTACTTCCGGTTATTTCGGCCCAATCTGCACATTTTCCAACGATTTTTTTCTGGGGGTGAAAAATAAGTGAAACACAAAGACGAGGCGAAGAGGCCACCGGCACCGACGAAAGGAAAAGTGTTTTATAAGAGACCACTTAGCGAGCGCGGGCGCTACGCACACAGACGGCGCGCGCGCGCGTGCGAAATGCATTGGACCACGTGTATGTATGTGTGCGCCTTCTTTCGACCCTCCCCCGATGATTGGCGAATTTTGATAAATTGCTTCGAAAGCGGCAGCATAAACACCTTTTTTTCGGGCGAGGGCGCCCAGCCCGACCAAAGAGCACGCCGAGCGGCCCGGCGCTTTGATGGGGGGATTGCGATGCGCGAAAGGAATTTCCAATAAATTGTGGACGCCGGAGAACTGGGCCCGGTCACATATGCAGAGGGGATTCTCCCACAGTGGCAGGAGATGCTGCACGCATCGATGACGACCGATGGCAGGGGGGCTTTCGGTTTTTTTGGAGGCTCTTGCAGAACAAATCTTATTGATTTTGGGCCACGTGCCACGCGCCAGGCCAGTGGTTCCCAGCGTGATTGATAATCCGTGGGTTTTCTTTGGAAGGGCACCATATTTGCGAATGACCCAATTATCGTAGAGGATTTTACTAATAAACGTTGTGGTGTCTGTGCCTATCATATTCTGAGCTGCCAATGTCCGCGAACTCTCTTCCTTTTTCTCTCTCGTTACTCTGTTCATTTTTTGCGCCCATATGGCGCATGGTGCACGCCTGTCGAGGATGGCGCCAAAAACTCCCAACTGCACCGTCTGCTATACGCCCCCCCACCCTCGTGAGACATTAGCCGACATATAGTGGGTTGGTGGTCCACAACAAGAGCGAAGCCAAACAAACACTAGATAAACAAAATGGGCAAGCACCGGAAACAGAGAAGCGCCCCACAGGCAGCGGCGCGAGTGCAGACATAAATCACGAAATTCACTTGATATTCTCTCTCGCCGGCCAATCAGGACACGCAGTGCGCCGTATAGTAGACTAGTGATGGGAAGGCGTAAATTATGGACATTTTTAAGGATGTTTTTAACTCTCGTCGGATTAATATTCCACGAAACAGGAGAGGTTTCACGTGGTTCACCCTTTGCGACTCGTTCCGCCTAAAAGCGGACTTCTTACAGACTACTTCGTGTGAAAAGGAAGCAGGAATATAATGCAGTAACCAATATTTATGAGCACTAATACCACCTTGGGGCTCCTCTTTGGGCCGTTACTTCGCTCAGGGCCACCCCAAGGATACTTTGGCCGTTTCTCTTTCGAAACCGTGCGCGCCAGACATGGCTTGGGTGTAGGGGGTTTAGAGTTAAAGCAAAGGCCTTTCGCATATTGTTTCCTGCCTACTGAAATCGCAAAGGATAATGGTGCAAGCAAGGTCCAAAAAGGCCACCAATATTTCAGCGCCACCACTTTCTTTTAATACTACGACCAAAAATAAACGAGAAACAATTTTATCGTGGTGTTGTGCATCATTAATTCCCTCCAAGCTCCTTGGATTGGACACCTTTACAGTGGCTGAAGAATGTGCCTTGAAGGCCCCGATTCAACATAACTTTTAGACCGTTTCAAAAATTGAAACAAATGTAGACGTGGAGATATAGCCTGAAACTGTGATCACTTTAAAGTTGATGACATTGATTTAGAAGACGGAAGAAGGATTTTTAAATTTCAATTTTTTGGCCACAGCAGTATTTGCCCATTATTTGTATCGCAATGCAAAACATTTTCCGCATCACTCGTTAGGCCTCTCCCTGCCTCTGAGTCTGGATCCTTGCATTACTGTCGCATTTTCCAGCAACAACAACGGCAAATAAAACGTTGCCCTGTGATTTGGTGTGTCTACTAGTAATTACTAAAATCCCGATTGATTGCGCTCCTGGTCTAGTTAGTTGGCTTCCCCGTTTACTTTTTTTTGCCACGTCTAATGACATGTCTGCCCCGTTTCCGTCTGGAGAAAGGGAAAGCGCATCCATGTCACCGAGTGAGTGACAGAGAGAGGGAGCATAAAGAGAAAAGGGTCTTATCATCTTCAGTGTGAAAAACCGTAAACCAAAACATCAAACATCGAAAACCACACTCCCGATGATGCTCTGACGATGATAGCCAAAATGATGATGGGTTTGGGTTTTGGTACGCATAGGAGGAAGCTCTCTCTCTCTCTCTCTCTCTAGCTCTCTCAGATATTATCTTCACGGGAAATTTCGTTGAGTGAGGAGATGTTTGCGAAAGGATTTCGTTCAGTTCCGAATTCCCGCCAACTGAGACCGGCTGTCTGTGTGTGTTTGTCTACACCCCGTGTCCTTCCCTTTCACTTACACAAACACAGCTAGACAGACGATAACACGATGATTGGTATTGGCGGACGAAAGAAGGCAAACAGAAGAAAAAACGCCCTTATCGCCCGCTCCGGCCGTTAGGTGCAGGTGATGATTTAATCATTTAATATTTCACCTTATCGCCTCTTCGCGGGAAAATATGATTTGCGAGGAGCATTCAATAAGAGGAACACCCCCATCGCCCACCAGTTCTGGGAGCGAAAGGCTGGTTATCTCTCTCCCTCGCTTTGTCAGTGTGGCGACGCCGTCTCGTTTCCTCGGGATTCTTCTTAATTGGATTTTTTGTGGCTTAGCTCCAAGACGCATCCAAGTCACCAGAGGATGCACTTTCATTGAATCCCAGGCGTCGAATCAAGAGAATGTCATTCCGTTTCCTGCGTCGATTCCGTCAACTACTACACTTTTGGCTAAGCCCCTAATTTCCTGTCTAACAGAGCTCCTATGGCAGCTTCTCGCAGCTTTCGGGTTTGTTCGTCGGTCATCCCTCCCCGGGCAACAATGTCGCCCTGTCGTCGGTCGTGCCCGGCTCTTATTTAGTGCCCGACTATTTCCTTCTGCCCGCTAGCGAATGTCCCGCGTTCAAGTCCCACGCACCGAGAGCGCGGGTGGAATATTTACAATTTGCTGCTTCGTTGCGAGGTACATACCACAAAACTCAATTACATGGAAGAGATAACGGAAAATTTGCACATAAACCCACACACAGGGCCGGATAGAAGTTATATGATGCATACATAAGAAGGTGGACGGAGCCAGCGCGCAAGGCGCAAGGCGTATCTCCCCCAATATGCTCTGGTGGCTGGTGGAAAAAAGCAGAACACCTCACAGGAGAGTGAAGTCGAACAGTGCGCAACTCACAATCACACCCGCACGCGTATCCTTTTTCTGTGGTGCTGCCGGCAAGGCACTTGCTCTGACGGAGTGAGCAGCGCAGTGAACAGCAGAACGTTAGTAAAGAGTGAACGAATGAGAGACAGTGAGAAAAACCAGACCCTCTCTCTCTCTCTCTCGCACGCTTGCAACTCTAGCAGCAGTTGGCAATTGCGTTGGGCCCGGCAAGGATAAAAAGGAAACGAGATGTTGCTCTGCTCGCGCGGTTAGAACGGGAAAGGCAACCGGAAAAAGCATGATCACCATCCGCTAGCTCCCTTCCGACGCAAACACACACGCAGACAGGAGTCGTAGCCGGGTTTTTATCAGCATTTGCTGCCCCGGCCATCGACAGATGTGTCAACTTTGATGAGAAATGATCGATGAGACAAAGCTGACAGTTCTCGCTCATGAAAGGAGCGCTCACGCACGTCAAAAAGGAGGCGAGCGACACGCTACCCTCGGGCCGGGCGAAAGTGTAACCGAAACCGGAAAAGGGATAACATAAAAATGTTAATGGGCAGCAGAAAGACACTAAAAGAAATGGAGAACAAAAAGCAACTCAACAAAGCAATGGCCGACCGATGGCCAAAGTTTGAAGGTTTTGTGTTGAGACCAGGCAAGGACTCGGCGGCAAATAAACCCATCTTTCGAACGTGCCTCAAGGGCTCTCGGGCGGTGCGAATAAGTTCGATGTCCTTTCGGGATTTGTCTCGTGTGTATCCCCCCAGACCGGACGTAATGCTCCTCGCTCCTCTTCGGGGGAAAAGTTTTGTCCATGTTTTTATAATCCACGCGGCTTTTAGGATCTACTGGCTCCGTTTCCCTATCATCATTCTCTCTCTCTCTCTCACTCTTGCGCTCGCTCGCTTTCGTTCTCTCACTCGTTTTCCTTTTAAATGCAATCCCTTTCATTCTCTCCTACGGGGCTCACCACGCACACCGACACGCGTCGTTGGTTTCGTCGCAAACAACGCACACCACCGCACAGCTTTCCATAGCCATGGCCGTGGCTTTCCACGCTTCTTCCAACCAACGACGACGGGGTGTTCCGTCGAGGGTTTCGGGATCCCGCCGTTCCGGAACAAAACAATAACAATACATCGCCGCAACCGCATGCAGCATATCGGCAGCATGGGCGGCAGCAGCATGATGATCTCTACGAGACAGCCATGCGGCACCCCCGTGCGCCCGCCATTGCGTGACACTTTCTCTTTTAACTTTCATTTAAGGTATTGTTAAAATATTTGGCATTTGAAAATATATTTTATGAAATGCCATTTTTCTTAAACCATTCTCCAAAGGACGCATAAAATAGGAAAGCAGTCGCATCGCAACAAGAAAGCCCCGCGGGGAAGGATTCAGCGGCCATCGGCCAACAGGGAACTTGAGGCACTTGACAAAAACCCAAACCCTGTTCTCAGAATGGTGGAAGGTTGCGTGCGTGGTGGAAAGTTTGAGCGCTTCTCAGGCCGTTTCGGGTTCCGGCCCTACAACAGAAGGTCGCAACAAAACCACAATCTGACAGCTATGTGGGGGGAGGTGTGGATTAACTAGCGAAAGTTTCCCCCTGGGCAAAGGACCCAACCAAAATTTGGTGCCGCCCCACGAGGAAGATGCGTGATTCCTTCGTACGCGCGCGCAAAAAAAACCCGGATCGATCGAAATCAACAGTCACAGGGAGTGGTGGAGTTACTCTGGGTGCGTTCTGGTCCGTGGACGTACGTTTATAGTTGCAGCTGAAATTAGGCTCCTGTGAAGATACTGTCACACAGCAACCATCCATCAGAGCGCTGATAGTAATCAGTGGGCTCCTCTGGCTCGGTGCAATCCTGTGGCGTACGGGAGCCAATTATTTGGCCGGAAGTTTCCCTGTTTTCCGGGTAGTTTACTGATAGAGCAGTCCAGAATAATAAGTGCCAACTAGGGACACGTGTTTCAAGCACAGACCACGTCCCGCGAGTTTATCCACCGAAAATGGTCCACGCGTCGTTTGGAGAGAAGATAAAGATTTGTTGAAGAAGGGTGTTTGTCAAGCCCGAGGTTCGGCGCGGCAGGTTCGACGACGAACGAGAGTCGAACCGTCACCATCGCCAGCACAATGGTTTCGATTGTGTCCCAGGCGATGTTGGGTTTGGTCCGCCGAGACCATCGAGGGACCAAGAATTAGCTACGCGCGCGATCGTGCTCCACATAAACAAACGCAGAGGTTCCGTCCGAGGTTCCAATGTTGGATCTGCTGTGGATTCTGGCAATCAAGAGCAACGGAGACAAAAACTCATCCATCCACTCCCTCTCTCTCGTTCTCGTTCGCTCGTTCGTTCGTGTTCCTTTCTGTGGCATGTGCATTTCGGAGTCCGCGTGGTTTGCTCGGCTTCGCCAGGAGCCGCATCATTCCATCAGAAGCGCACTCGCGCTCTCCGTTGGCTCTGATAACGACCCGAGAGTGTGTCGAATACGCCGACGGGGCCAAGTAAGCCTCCACCCCCCACACCTCACCGAAAACGCTCTTCTCAACATGCTCGAGAGCGAGACAATGACGGTTCAACCGAGAAACCGGTTTCCTCCGAGGGGCCTTTTAACTGGCCTCTCTCTTGGGGCATGTCATCTCATCTGTCTGATCCCAACCGGCCGGCTGCCCGTGGCCAGTGCCCCCTACACCCACCCTCCACCTTGTGTGGGGTCGCGGGACACGCACCCAAGAAACCCTCTCCTATCTCTCTCACTCTCTCTCTTTGTTGCTTTCACTCGCTGCGAGAGAGCATAAAGTCGCTTCGCACTCCGCACGTTCAACTCGTGTGCCCTACTCCCAAATATAACTACTTTGAAAATTGCACATAAAAAACGTCCGCCGCGGTCTCTTGACGGAAACCGAAAAGAGCGATGCTATCGACGCACACACAGCGGGGACGATGTCGGAATAAAGGCAAGCGAACGAGGAGCAAATGAAACAAAAACCGGGACCGAAGATGAATTATGATGATGCCATTCTCCACCCGTTAGTGCTGCCGCCGCCAGTGAAGAAGCATTGCGCCCCGGCGACGGACTGGTGCGAGTGAGAAGGAGTGAGCATAGCTCGGAGGAGCGAATGAGCAATACCACCTCCTCATCATCATCGTCAGCAGCATCAGCACACCGTCATCATGGCCAACGGGAATCACGAATAAGAGAGTAGCGCGAGAGAGCGAGAGAGAGAGAGAGACTGAACGAGAGAGAAAGAGAGTTCGAACACAGCAAAAGGAACCCGTTTTTGCGAGGGCGCATAATGGCGTTGCACGCAGCAGCAGCAGCAACGGCGGCGGCGGAATCAGGATGATGAATGTATGTTAAGCCTTGGCTCGCTCTCGCTCTCCCCTCAAGCGAGCGAACGGGAGAGAGAGAGAGAGAGGGAGAAGGCACAAGAACTGGTTGGACCGGGTTCCCTTTGCTCCCGAGGTTCCGGGGATCAGGTTTCGCGCATCAACCCACTCGCGCGAGGGAGAGACCGCCCTTGGTGTGCGCGTGTGTGCAGCAGGACTCTCCACCAACACACGCACACAGACAGGCGCGGAGCACCATTCTTACGCATCTGTCACCGCCAGCAACGCAGCATGTGTTGGTGGTGTTAGGGGGAGAGAAACGTTCGGGGCGGGTGCGCTAGCCACGGGGTGGTGGCGGGATCATGTTAAAGAGATGGCCGGAAGGGCTTCCACCTCTCGGTCACCAGCCAACCCCACGACCAACCGGCTAACGCAGCTGCGGTAGCATTCGGGACCAAATTTGTGCGTTGTGTATTTATGATGATGGTGGTGGTGGTCCCCACGGGCTGTGCGCCATTCGCCAAAAAGGACAGCGCACCAATCAGTCCCGTGGTGAACCGAAACAGCCTCTGTGTGTGGGGGGGAGAGCGAGAAAACAATCCTCGCTGGACGACGATAGGGGAGACTGGGGCTCGGATGGGAAGCAGCCAGCGGTAACAATTTAAACAAAGAGCAACCAAAAACAGAGGAAAACCAGATGAAAAGAAGAGGCACATAACAAAATTAATGGAAATAAAAAGAAATCATAAATACCTTTTAGTAAAAAACATAGAACCGCGAGGTCGTTCCATTTTCTTTCGGGCGACCACTTTCCGTGACCGCCGCTCTCATATGTGAAAAGTGTGTGAAGCTGCCTGCGCCGCTGCTTGCTTGGTTGATTAGTTGGCAGCGGAACATAAAAGAAGCATCGCTCGCCGCCACGATCTAGTAAGCCGAATATGCAGCAGCACAGCGCGACCGGTGCATATGGGATCAGCCAACGCAACTGGGTTGCTCTCCGCTCGCGAAACTAAAAAATGCTCGATGCACAAACACAAACACAGCGCGGAATGGCAAAACAATAAAACGATAAATCCAACACACAACAAACCGAACAAATCATATACCATTTGGCCAGTAAAACGGAACGGAAAACATTCAAGCAAGCAACAAACACAGAGCACACGGCAGTAGCAACAGCAAGTAGTTTCTCTACCTCGGAAAATCAGCGCCTCCTTCAGCGTGTGCTCTCTCTCTCTCGCGCTAGCTCTGTCCTGTTTACTCTCGCGGGTACACTTGACAGCCGAGAAGCACGATGCGTTACGTGGCGTTACACGGTGACGTTACGCTCGCTCTGGGTGTTTTATCCTTTCGCTGCACTCTCTTTGATCACCTTCGTTTCGCTCTCGCTCGATCACCGTACACTCTCTCGCTCACTCGTCTTGCTCTCTTTCACACGTGCGCTCACGCACGCACGACTCTCCCACAAAAAGGGGGCACACAGAGAGAGCGACGGAGTTTATCTTTTCCCCAACCACAACACGGCCCCGCGCGGACCGCCGCCGCCCGAGCGTGATGATCGCGACTGTTGACTCACGCGACGTTTCTCGCTGGAAGTATGCTTCACCGAGTGGGGCCCATTGTTTTCTTCGGACGACTAGACACACTATGCACACAACACGCACGTAAAAGTATGTTGTCGGACCAGACGCAGAGGAACGAGATGGTCATTTATCAACGCGCGACCACAAAACGCAAAGCTAGGGCGTTCGTGCACACGGCGGCAGCCGAAGGAATCGGAGAGCACCACATGCGGGCAGGAGCAAGAAAAGATTTCGTGCGAATCTCGCAAGGAACGAAACAAACTGAACCGCTGCCATCGCCCAGCGCCATCGCCAACTCGCGGCCGGACGGGCGCATAGCTGCCGCCCGATGGGTGTATGTGTGCGTATACAGCGGCCAGCGGTGTGCGTGCGTATATGCTGCACTCATTCCACCCGTCGCTAGGTATATATGCCTTTCACTCGCACACTGGCGTTGAAATAAAATTCCTAGAATCGGTTGTCCCTCTCGCGCCGCACTGCTTGAGATGCATTTAACATAGAAGGCTTAAAAATATGCTCTCTTTTTTTGCTGCGTGGAATTATATAGTGAACACCGTCGTGTAACACACACGCACTCACACAGCAACATGGGCGCGTGTGCGCGGGCGCGCGCAACATCCCTACCCAACCAAGAGTGGTGCCTGCCTGGGGCCGACGAGAGCAAAAAGAAAAGGCCATCAACGGGCTAGCCCGCGGCCAACATCGCGCACACATCATCATTAACAGTGTCGGATTCGTCCATTCCAAGGCCCCGCGAGAGGGAGCAGCAGAAGACGAAGACACCACACCACCACGCCATTTATGTAGTCTCCTGTCTCGCTCCATCATGCGCTGAACGAAGCAAAAAAGCGTGGCAAACGACACCCCACCGTATTTCAATTCTTTTTTTCTCGTTCACAGGCCGACGACAACGCTACATACCCGCGACGGGAGCGGCGGCAAGCGCCTGCGTAGTACCTTAGCGTGGCTATGTTTGTGTGCGTGCATGTGTGTGGCACGACAGCTCGAAGGGTGCGATGCTCCTCCGCTGTGTTCAGCGAGAAAGAAAGAAACCCCTATTGGTGCCGTCGAGGGAAGCGAGCAATGGCGGCTGAAGAACGCGAACGCGACGCAGTGTGTATGTGTATGTGTGAGAACGCATAACCTAGCCGCGGTTGCGGGAGAAAACGGAACGGACAGCGGTTGTTGGCCCACGCCGTGGCCGTGACAGAAAGAGACAACCTAAGGAGTCGCGCCATTCCGAAAGCGAATCAGGGGATTTCATGATTTTTTTTCTTCAGTACATAGACCTAGAAGGGGTTCCCGGGAAGAGGCAAACGAGAAGAGTCGAGAGGGGAGAAACGAGTCTCCGTCCCGCCAGATGTTGGCATGACCCGTGACGGACCGTGGATGACGGGACGGTAGAGCCGTAGGTGTGAGTGCGCGTGTGTACAGTGTTGTTCGCTAGAACCGATGCACACCGATGCAGGCCGATGAAGTTCTACTGAAAAAAAAAGTTCCCCCCTCAATCACTAATCCCACACAAACATCCGCTTCGGGACAGGACTCGCACCGGGTTACACGTTGTAGACTTGCGTATATTTTTTTCATACGCCCATTAGACGCCAGTTTCGGCCGCCCTGTCCTGCGCCTGTTACCCCCAAAAAACAAGGTAACTTTAGATAGCACCAGTCCAATAGAAACCCTATTCTGAGTGAAAGCCAAACCTAGAGATGATCCTCGGCTGGAAGAACTGCAATGCTCTGGACAGCCCTCGTATGGAATGATCTCGTCTGTTCTTAGTCTTTAACTCTAATTACCTTGCGGTCAAGTTTCGAGAAGGTGATTTAAACATCCGGCTCTTCTGTCATTCTGACTTAGTTTAGCAGGGGATTTGGGTTATCCAGCACAAAATAGAGTCAAGTTAAACAAAAAAAATCTATAAAAACCCCAAATAACCGAAAACTGTAGCTCCGTTAAAGGATCACAAAACATACATGCACACATACACACATAGCTGTAGAACAGAATCATGCAACGTTCACGTTCCTCACAGACCGTCTCTCTGTTCCCAAAAATCCACCATGAAATTATCCATCATTTTTCTCTTATCTGCCGGATGCCTGCATACTGCGGAAAGGACACCGGACGGAAAGGACGACCACTTGCAGGGACCGGCCGACCGTAAAGGAACACAGTGGAGAGTGAGCCATTATTATTATTAATGTCCATTTTCGATTCGTGTTTGTCCATTGTCTAATGGTGCCTTGCTTTCGTTCCTTCATTTATCATCCATTCCATTTTGTCCGTTCTCGGTTCCCTTTTTGTTTCGTAAAGACGCGAACGCGAAAGAGAATTCTTGCCTACCCTCCAAGGGAGCGTTCTACTGAATTACCGTCGACGTCAGCCCACGCGCGCCAGGGGACCAGTTTTTGGGACTTTTTACAAATAACCTCGTTTCCTGGCTCGTCAAGTCGTTTTACGCCTCTTATATAACGATGGTATTCTTAGGATTCAATTACAGTATTTTGTAAAATAACCTGCGATTTAATTACCTTCCCTTTTAAGAGATCAACACCGCCCAAAAAGAGATGACCAAGTACTTTAGGTAGGGAACCGTACAAGTTAAGCTCTGAAGCTTTGTCTTTCTGTATCTGATTATACAATCTACCAACGTTACACAATATCGTGACTCGTCTGTACCTATATGTCACACCAATTGATCGATTTCTAGGCGAAAGAAGTCCGCTAGAACCCTGACATCAACTTGAGTGCCAAATTTAAAGTTATATAATAATATAATTATGTTATACAATATCAAAGAAAGTTTTTCTAAAAGATCGTCAATAATTTAATTCCTCACAGCACTGATTATGGGTGAGAATCTAAAGAACTTCTGCAATGAAGGACTTTGCTGGTAAAGAACTTTTGCAAATTACCAAACACATTAATCATTGTCAAATAACCAAACCGAAAGGTTGCACAAAAAGGCAAAATTTTAAAAAAATTCAATGAATTACAAATGAGTTAGACGCACATTGCTAAAAACGCCGGTCAAAAAACCGATGGTAGAATGCAACCTTTGCGGCACTGTCCCGAAAAAGAAGGACCGTGTGTGCGCGCATACCAACAACTGACAGAAACAACAAAAAAAAAGGATCACCACAGCCCTTCTCTCTACTTCTTCTTCTGGTTGTTGTTGCTGCCATTTTCCCTCCCCTTGGTGCCACAACCCTCCGTACGTCACATACCGGCCACAAGCCACCGGCCACCGTCTGTTGGTGTTCCCAGCATACACACCACCACACGATCAGAATCCGACGGAACGACCGACCGGCGGATTGATCGTCCCGCAGGCAGCGAAAGAAGAAGGCAGCCCAAAAACGGAGAGCCGCCAATGCGGAGCGAACAGGCGGACACAACAGAGACCCGACAACACGACAGCATAATTTATGCTTTCGATCGCCGTTCTTCCATTCCACGCATTCCTTCTCCAATAATGGGCTTGCTGCTCGCTCTCTCGCTCTCTCGGACCAAATAATGCAATCTTTCCAGCAAGGAAACGGGCCCCGAAACTAAACATGGTGTGTGCCTCAGCCGAAGCAGCTAAATTAATCCTTCCGTGGGCTCGTTCTGGTCAGGCATCCCCGAGGGGGAAAAGATGTGGCAGCAGCGACGCGTCGCGTCGTGTGTGCTGAAAAACGTCCTGTTGAAACGGAGGGTGACGCGAGCCTCGCCTCGCCTCGCCTCGCCTCGCCTCGTGGTGATGGCAACTTCAAACCAATAATAGGGCCCCGGACCCGGAAAATGCAGTTCAATGTTTGGCCAGCCCGCGCTGTAAAGAAGGGGCGCACGAAATGTAACCCTCGGAGAAATCGGGATGATAAATTGTCGCACTTTGAATCCCTCGCGCACGTCAATATCGCCCCCGGTCCGCTGGCTTGTAACATCGGAAGGGACGAAAACAGAACGGCTGGAAAAAGACGGAAAATCGCTCATTTAATCGTTCCGTCAGACACACTCTTGTGCCCGAAGCTACGGCCAACACAAGCACGCACACAGAAAACGCAGTGCTGGTGGTGGTCGTGCGCCAGTGAAAAGGATCCGTAATCCGCCATTATAAATGGCTCGAGACAATTTCCCTTCCCATTCGGCTCTTTCTTGGGCCGTGTATTCACTCGCCCAGAACGGAAGGAGATTTCGAGGAGTGTACAAATGGTCCCCGAGGGAAGCACGCTGAAGTAACATAAGGAGGGAGACAACGAAAAAAAACCAGGCAGCATATGGAAAACAGTTACGCCATTTTGTTTCAATTTACCCTGTCCAGGGCAAGCCAGCCGACAACGATCACCTCTAAAACCGACGCAAAAGACACGCAATTGTGGCGTGTGATTCAAAATGGAGATGATGATCTCTTTTTGGTATCCTGGTTTTCATAAATCGGGCAGACGAAAGGATTCGTGATCGGCAAATGTTTACGAAATCGTTTTACCTTTTGGGTCAAACTAGCTCGAACTTTGACAGCCCAAAAAATCCAATAGTTCCAGTCAGATGCGACGTCCAAAATTTCAAAAGCGATAACACATCGATCATCATCTTCAATCCGATGATTTTGGATAAACTGGCATTCAAATCAGACAGTCTTGATGATATGGTTGCCCTTAAAAACAAAAATTCCCCCGAAGAAACCTTTTCAAATTGCATGGCTCTACTACATTACTACCGCGGTGCGATCCTGTTTTCTAACCGCACGCGATCGTGGTCTCCAAATATTGAGTAAGTGAGCGAATCACGAAGTAATCGTGACCATTTTCCATTCATTTTGCAATATTCAACAACGGCTCGGCATTACGGCTGGTAATGAGTGGAACTAGTTTGAATTTGAATTGATAAGATGTAGAAAACATTGACATACCTTTTTGTTCGATGATCCCAAGTATTACCAATCACGTCAAATGGGGATCCTCTGAAAATAAATAAAAATTAGAATAAGAAAGATTCAAGGAACAACGTCTTAGCACTGAGCACGAGTACGTCGCACTCGTGTATGTTTAATTCAACAAATAAACTATCAAAATACATAATGAGCCGATTTGCATGAGAACACTCTGTGCGAAAGGATAAATTGTTTGGATTTGCTGCTTCTAGCGCGAAAATCACTCCGAACGGCGCAAGCGCACTATGTTTTCGTCATGTTTTGCACGTATACTAGGAATAGGGAAATAGTGTATCAGCAGTATCGAGAATCCATCTCAACGTCGTCAAAGCTATACACGAGAATAACGAGCCATTTGATTGAAAGGAAAGGAGAAAATGCTTTTTAACCAAGCTATGGTTGGACAGCCCCAAGAACTTTGTTCTCGAACTCAGAATTTTTGTAACCTGGCTGGTTCTCTCGATAACAAATCTATTAATTAAAGATCAATAGAGGAGTCGAAGATTGAGACAAAAGCATTCCAATTGAAGCCTTTATCGAACTTTCAACGTAGAGTAATCGAATAGCAAAAGCAGCATTGTGATAATTACCATCATTATTACCACTACCACATTTATGTACTACGAGTCTGAACATAATACTAATGTCTACCAGAAAATAAGTCTCCAGCCTCCAGATTAAAGCATTGCAGAGCTACTAAAAAGAACACAACAAGGAAGAACGCGGCAACGCTCGCACAAAAATGTAGAACCCCAGACGACAAAGCAGCAGGCTCGGAATCTTGTCCCTTTCTCTCCCCCTTCTGGATGACTCATTGTAAAGTCATCCCTCTCTCTCTCGTACACGCGAATGGTGCATGGAAGTGTGCATATCCGGCTATGTTTCGAATAATGTCGCCGTTCGTGTACCTGACAGCTGCGCGGCCATCGTTGCAAATGTAGGGGAAAGGCACCAGCTCAACACAAACACACTCTCGCCTGCACAAAGCAATCAGACACAACGCATTTCACGCTCCCACTGCCACAGCCCAACCACGAGGCTTGCTAATCCCCCCTCCTATGGCAAATAAAGCAAAAACGGGACAACACCTAACATATAGGGCGCCATGTAGCCCATCCCACTCTGCGTAGAGCAGCACGATGGAGGGGAGATTTGAGAACGAGGGAAGGGATTGTATACACTCCCAATCTCGAGTAGGGCAGGAGAAAATTCCGGTTTTGTATTGGTTCGTTAACAATTCACACCCCACACGTGAGTGAAACAGAACAGAACATGGAGAAAAAAAACAGACAAAAGGTACGGGGCATATAAATCTGGTACAAATTAAGGGAAGTAGAAGAAAAACTCAACACATACGTAGAGTGAGAAGGAACCAAACCACACCAAACGAGATGCGCTGGTCAATCGTCACTACCGTCGTCCTTTTCTAACGTACCCATTCGAACGGAAGTGTATCGCAACAACTCGCTTAGGGAGACTCACTTGCTCTCCTTCCCTTTCTCACTCACTCACCTAATGGTAGTTTTTTTTACGAACTGCGCCATTAAAGAAGAAGAACAAACATGAAAAGCAAACAATGCAAAGAAAACAACGACCACCGCGCGCTCGAAACACGTCACGAAAGCCAACGACGAATGGACGTTTGCGTTTCGTTTATTGCGGATGCCGCCGACCAACGACAAAAAACAAGAATTACAAGAAGCTGCCATCGGATTTGTGAGCTGACCGATGGCGGCCGGTTGGTCGAAGAGGTTTCACCACGGACATTTTTGTGCCAGCGAACCGTGACCGATCAGCACAGCGGGGGGGGGGGGACAACAACGCACAATGATGATATCTCAATTCCCCGCGCTGATTGAGACACGCTACGAAGGTGCTACTGTCGCCCGGAGTGTTATTCATTCGTCCTTTGATTTAATGAAATTCTGTCTCATTATTCAACCCGGGAGACTCCTTAACTCCTTAGCGCTGTTGGGGCTAGAGCCGCTGGTTGGCTATGTGAGGAAGAAAGCTTCGCCACAAACCACAGACTGCGTGAGCGAGCGCCATGCCATTCAGGTGTGAGTGTCGCGGGAAACGCGAGTGAGATAGACTAGGAAAGCATGACTCTGGTGAGACACACCTATCTCACTTGCATTGCATTTTTGGCACCACTACAGGCCTATTCGCTTCTCGCTGTCGACTCATTCTGCAGGAACGTTTCCATTTGTGCGTCCAGAAGCGTGAAGCGGTGTGTTTCAAAGCGTCGCCGCCGTGGTAATAATAGCTCCCTTTTTCTCACAGCAATTAGTGTTTTTCTTTTTTGGTAAGCACTGTGTGTTGCGCGAACCGCGGCGGCTCCCTTGTTGGCCACAACAAAGTGAACAATGAATGGCTGTGGCCGCCAGCGAGTATCTTATCGCGTTTTCTCCATTTTTCTTCAACCGAAACTGAAAACATGGTAAACGCAATAACGCGCGCATTGAAGTTGCACCTTCTCGTAGTTTGCAGCGTTCGCCATCGCGTTGCTGGTTTTGATTTGCAAGCAATCAGGCTTTAGAGGTATTGCTGAAACTCAGCTCGGTGTGGAGAAAAAGAGTTTAGATCTTACTTTGGCAAAATTGCTTTTTAAATTTAGTTCCAACTTTCTATTTTAATAGACTTCTTGTACTGTATGCTGAGCCATCTCAATGCAGTAGTTTTCAGTACGACCAAATTGCATTTCAAAGCACTTTGCGTTCATGTCTATTCTGAAGAAGTTGGGCCTACTTGCGACGGATGAGTATTTGGAACGCCACTAGAATTCACAATTCGAGTTTAGCAACTTACTATACAATAAATACTAAACAACCGAAAGGGCGATAGCCAAAAGATTGTGCCACAACCATTTCCAACTGCCGGCGGGATTTTGGCCATCGAGTGGCGAACGCGTATTGCTTGCCAAGTGCTGTTTGTCTCAAAAGTTGTTTCCACAATTTGCACCGAAATCGGGTCAGACGTGAACGACGCAAGGCTTCGATTACTTTAAAAAGGCCGGAAATGACCGCCACAAATCGGTCATCTGGAAAGTTCCGATAATTTCGGCGGAACAAACTGAATGGACCGGCGGCACGGTCCGCGGCCCTGGAAAAAAGTTCCGTCGGCACTAGCGCTCCCGAAATACCAGGAGACCATGGCCACCGGTAGGTCGTGCGTCACAAAATCCCACACGAACGCGGTCACAAAACCGAACCGCGACCGCGGTTTGGGCAGAGAAAGACAGCGAGTGAATGAGTGAGAAAGAGCGATAGAGTGAGAGATGCGAAGAAAGTGCGAAGAGAAGCGAACGACACAAAAAGCTACTCGCAGTACACCATCGCTGTGAACGGTGGAAAAAGAGAGAGAATCGGAGAATGCGTACGCGGTCCCCGCGATTGAGGGGGGACTGCCAGCATTAACCACGCGAACGCCAAAAATATCTTCCGCCAACAAAACCCTGACTGAGCCGCTCCGTCGCTGGCGAGAAAAGATGGCTGTCCCGCGGCCATTCTTGAGCCCAGAAACAGAGAGAGCGAAAGAGAGATAGCATAAAAGTACCAGGCGCAAAGCTAGCGATGGCACGCGGTTTGAATGTAGTAGTGCGCCGCCATCGGCAACGTTAAGAAATTGACGATTGAAAGGACAATTTATAGCTGATTCAACCGACGAGAAATTTCAACAAGGATCGCGTGTCCAGGGATAACGATGTTTCAGATAATTCCCTTCAGCAGCGTGGATATGCGGAGCACGTTGACAATCATTTGTTTACACCAGGGCTCCCTGACGCATACTCCGTCAAATTGTCTGGCAGGCACGCACACACCGATGGTTCAGCAGGCGGCCGAAACATTCGCCGTCTAGTCGCCCACAATGCTGTCAGTCGTCGACCGAGCCAGCTGACAGCACTTTGCCAATTGTCTAAAATCGGTGCAACGCGAAGCGCGGTGTGTTTATCGCGCAGGGAGATAAGAACTTTCCGGACCGCCACAAAAAGTCGGCATCATCACAATCTGGCATCTACGACGAATCAGCTGAAGCGTGTGTAAACATTACAAATTTATGCTCACACTTTGGTCGGCAGAGTGCAAACAGCGAAAATTGGTGGGCGATAATGAGACGTCCTACTGAGGCAAGTGGTTCGCGATTTTGATAACACACCCGTCAGTTCGGTTGTGGCGGCAGTTAAAGACGGAGCGCAGGCAGCACAGCTGTATTGTTATTTGGTCTGTGTCCAGTCCGGGGCGAGAAGTAAAGGTAGATATTGTGGTTTGTGATGAAGCACAAATCATCAGATCATTAGATAATTTCTGTCCGCTATCCGATATATGTGCGTTAAACGCAGTGCTCATTTAACCGGGTGCGAACGAAAATTACAATAGATTCTGCAAAGTGTGACCTTGAACATCGAAGAGCAAGTATATTCCGTCAAAACTTTCGTCGGTCGGACCAAACAACGCGAGCAGAGCGCGAGAGAGAAACTGTCAAACGTGAAACTCACTGCAAAAGTTAAACGCACGCACACTATCGCACACGGCCGTGTGTGATACACACAAACTACACATGTGTGTTGGTAAGCGCACAATAAAATTTTACCGGCCGGGAGAGGCAGCAAAACAGAACACAACACAAACAAAGCTCCTGACGCTGTCTCACGACATTGTGCGACGTTGCCAGATCATCGTAGGCAACTTGTAATTTTTGGCCCAAAACTCTCTGCGCGCCCACAAAGCGAAGCCAAAAAGAATGTTTAGGAGGCGGGTGTGATGACGGCTGCCGAAAATGGTTAAATACTTTGGTTAAGTTGTTTAACCGAGTTCACCAAAAATTGGTGATGACCCACATTAGAAACAGCTAGGGACATTGAGCTAATTTATACAACATTGTCTAACAAACCAAGCAGCCGTCGGCATTTGAACGAACAAATGAACCTGAAAAAACCAACTACATAATTGAGTGAAGGTAATGCGACCAAATTCTCTTTAAAAACGGCCATAAAATAAGTGGGTTGTATAAAGATTTACAATATACTTTAAAAAAGGACACCAAAACGCGCCAAATGCGATTGTAAAGTGGGCACATGATCACTTTACAAGCGCACAGATAAACCCATCCAGCTGCCCATTTAATTAGTTTGTGGCCATTATATGACCTCAGAAGATGGCATAGCCTTAAAATGTTGCCCCTGGCGCTACCAGTTTTTTTATGTTGCTTTTGGAATTTCTGTAGGCAGCATAAAAGACGCATATACACTGTCTTTGACTTTTCACACTTATTATATCATATTTTGATGTTGTGTCTATAAAAGTTTGTTCTAAATGATAATACTACGCTACTGTTTCTTATAGTTCCATCTTCCGCGTTGTTCGCAAATATGGAACATCGAACCTGACACTGCCGGCACCATATGATGCTTTGTCGACAGGCCTAAAGTAACCTTGATCCACTTCCACGCCACATACTGTATTATCCATGTTCTGCTCCCATTCTCGCGCTTCATCCTCTGAACCAGACCGAAAAGCCCAGCCATGGCGTCAGACTGCAGGCGGAATGCGGTGGTCAGTTGGCTGGCTAGCTATCAACCTTCGCCAACCCTAGAGTGCGCACCACGCTCTCACCGGAACTCATCGAGTTTTACACTGGCAAAGCGGAAAAAAAGGATTAAAATATGCTTCATCGCCGAACGTGGAGCGTTAACCAATATGTAGAGAATCGCTTACGTTCTCTCTCAGGTTAAATGAACAAAGTATCACGGGGAAGAAGCAACACAGTAGAGAGTGTCGCACCACACTATAAAACACAAATTTGCTATTTTTCCTTTAAATGTTGATTTAAACAGCGGGAAATTTCAACCATGAAATTATACATCTGTTTTGTTAAATGGCGTTGGCGGTCTTCTCTGAAACTGGAGCGGAACAGCTAAGAATCTCTCGTTGCCTAGCTATTAAACTACAAATGGAAGACTAGGAATTGGGTTGTCAAACAGTTAATCCTAGAAGAGTACTTGGCAAAGAAGATTGATCTCTGCCTGAAGGGGATATTCACACTAACTCCGGTGGCGAATTATACTTTATATTAACTAACAGCATTGAGAACTTACTTATAAATTGAAATATTTTTTGCCGCTTATGGGCACTTTTTTTGCACAAACTTCGACAATTTCAAAGTGCCGATAGAATAGTCAATCCAAAAACTGCTCCGGAACAGGTTTAAATACCTACACTTTTGACGTTTCTTTGGACAGACGTTTCAAAATTCGCAACGACCTAAACCACTGCACTTTACGTTCCTACCGGAGGCCACTTTTAACAGCAAAAACAGGAAGGGAAATAAACAGTGAAATGACGTGTTACAATGGACACTCTACTGATTGACATATTTCTTTGCACAGTGCACTTTGATTGGAGACGCTTTTGTAAATCAGAAAGAGGCTATGATAAAACTACAACTTTTTCTCGAACCCAAAACGGGATTAAAAACACCGAAAAGGACCTTGAATAGACCACATGTTGACCGCATGTACCGAACTGACCTCCGTTCTTGTGGAGAGACCGGGTAGGTACGTTACGGACACATAATGTAGGGTATGCTTCACTCCGAAAATTCATAGCTAACCCACAACAAGGACATTGCTCTTTTTTGGCATAGGTCCAAGGGTCTGCGTCTATCTGCTGGCAGTTCAAAATGTCTTAGTCTCTGCGCTACAGAGTCCAGAAAGTAATGACAATGTTGATGAAACGCAGACTTCTGACCGGAGAGAAAAACAGTTGGGCTGTGTGGGACTCAAAATAGGCCGAAGCAATCCAAAGATCGTTATCCGGAAAGCTGACCTTAAAGGACGGGTTATTTATGTATTTCTACAGTGCCACTGTTAGAACTTTCTTACCATGAACCAGCAGAACAGTGAGTGATTGAACCCTCCAGAGGAAGCGCTGTGGCTGCTGCTGCCAATCCGAAGACATTCGGAAAACCGAAATACGGTCACAATGCTCAATCACTCAACATACCAGTCACCGGCCTCCCGATCTTTACAGCTCATTTGAGGGCACTTTTTGATAGAAACTTTCGATAAACATAAACATGGTTTATTTTCGGAGTATGTTTTTCTGCTATTTCATTTTTTTTTGTCACACAATCCAATATCAATCTAAGATTCATACAATAAAAAATGTCTGAACATCTTGGGATGCTTTTTATGACTAGCCTAATTTTCCTGTGCCTTTTTCAAGGCCTGCTCGTCCTCACCGTTTCGGTTGCGCTAAGATGTTGTCAAGAACATTATGAGCCTCGCTCACAGCACATAAACAATTCCGTGGCTTTTTACTTGATTACATTTTTTCGTCTTTTTATACAAAGACAACACCATCCAAAAACACCTGGAGCGTTATCGTTAAACGGCTTTTCCTACTCTGTACTATGGCTAACGGCGTACTGTGTATGATGTGAATTATTATTACTTCAGTGCATAACGTTACACAAATTTTACAAATCAGAAGAAATCTGAAGAAAAAAAATTAAAAAGAACGGTTCCGTTTTGGGCGATTGATTGCTTTACATCAAAAGAATGTTGCAAAAGAAGATTTGTGATTTACACGCTACTGTGCGTCTACGTCCCTTGATTCGTTGTGCCATCTCGTGCACCGATACTCTCATACATGTGCAAGTTTCTACTTTGTGGAACTTTCTTTACTTAATAAAAATGCCCTCCAGCCAGCCCAGAGACAGAAAGGCACGACCGAGAAGCGGGTGCGCGAAAAGTTTTGGCCTTTTCTTAGCATCGTGTTCGTTGGGAGAGAAGGAAAATTTGCAAATTTCCTGTCACAACAAACTTTCTCCATTGTTTCCAATCTAACTCGGAGAGCACGTACTTTGTACTGCTTCCTCTCCGTCAACTGAAGAAGATGCTGTTCAGCGAGTCGAAAATGGTACACCTCAAATCAGCTTGACTCGGGATCTAAGGAAGAAAAATGTCCGTGGAGTGCGAATGGAAATGAAACGAAGAAAAATGAAAATGGCTAACACTGTCGGAGAGATATCGGATTTTTTCGATTGGATGACTTCATCTACCGCGACCACCACACGCAAGAGCAATACTTCTTCGGCCACAACCTCTCGGCGACGTTCTCGTCGGAGGCATCATGGGTGTGCAATGATTATTGATGAGATGGGATTATAATGAGCGCAGCATGCAGATTCCATTATCAAGATAAAGAGCTCCAGAAAGTGAAGAGATGTGTTTATTAGTGTCCTTCCAAATAGGGAGGAAGCAAACGGAATACGGAGAAAGTGTTCACTTCTTTAGCTGTCTGCACCATTCGGCTCTCTACAACCGCCATGCCCGAGAGTGCTACAAACAATTAGGACGCACTTGTTAAGTGGTCTAGTTAGGCACTGAAATTGATCACCTTTAAAACCAACACAGTAGTACCCTGTCCTCTGTGCTCTGCCCGCGGTGTTTGGTGGTAACGAACTGTAACGCCGTCCCGCGTAACGCATTTAACAATGCGTAACGCACCTGGGGTGTACTTTGCCACAGCCAACTTCGCATTCGGTTCGGTTGTTCGGCTTTAATGTGTCGGCGTTGGTGGCGAATGTTAAGGATTTTTTTGTTACGACGCCGCTCCCTTCGGGGGCGGCGGGCAGGAGACGGCATGTTTTCCACTTTTTGGTGGGGGTGGCGGCCGGAAAGCATAATCTCGGTCGTCGGCACCGCGGCCGTGGGGATACAGAATTTTGCTGTGCGTGCGTGCGTGTCGTGTGACCACCACCGTTGTGTGTTCCACAGATCCTTTACCCAGAGGTTATTCGGGAGGGAAGAAAAACCGACAGGGACTAGTGGAAGGAACAGTGCCTTTCACTCTATTTTTATTTCCAATGCGAATGTTGGTGCTAGAAATGGTCAACTGCGTCTAGGTGTCCGTTGAAACAACTGCCTGGCGCCTCCAGCATACGCAGCTCTTTCCTGGAGATTTTTGTTTGGTTTGCCGGAAAATGGTCCAAGGAAAAGTGGGCATTCGATCCAGCGGGAAGAGGCTACGGAACTAACTTTGCTTATTGGTTTGTTCGAAGTAATGAAGTATCACAGGTTTGAGACCACATCAGTTCATTCGTTTACCTATTGCCGACAGTAGTAAGCCGGATTGTATAGGCGTTCGCTTCGCTACGGAACTAGCTTCTGGAGCTATGTAATTATTAATCGAATCTCCTGGGTGCCCGACACAAAAGCCAATCGCATGTATTGGATATGGAATTTGCATCGGGAAATGTTTGCCTTCCAAGCAGGCAAGCATCAGCACGGTACATTCTGGGGCCTGCAAACGAGAGCACCACAAACAGCCAACGTTCGTTTACGATCTAAAACTAGGCTCACAGATCAACAAATACAGAACCAATTGAATTGAAACAATTGAACTGAAGTGCAACGGCAAAAGTTTCTCAATTTCATTTCGGTTCAATTCACCTACGAGCCGATCAATGATTAATTCTGAAACCTTTCCGATGCAACGAATAACACACTTATATTCAGCGGTGCGAGAAAGTTATTTAACTGGATGCTAATCTACAGCGTATTTTTCGAGATAAAGGGCTCTGAAGACTTGCTTAAATGATTACTGTATGCCACGCCAGCCCACAACCAAACCCCCCGGGGAGTTCCGCACATTCAAGAACACCGTTGTGTGTTTGTTTAATGTTTTATGCTGTTTTCATCCATTCTCCCAATTCCCAATTTTCGCGAGTTTTGCCTCACGATGTTTTGTGACCCTCCAAAGAACCGGTGGCGAAGATGGCACACACCGCGGCCTGGACTGCTGCTGCTACTCACTGACGATGATGATTATTATTATTGCAACTGCTTTCTAACCGCGTCCCTGCGGCGCAGCGCATACCTCCCACTAGAGCCCGCGCGTAGTGGCCACGGCTCGGGTAATGCCGTTTCCTTCTTCGTTCTGCAAACCGGTTCACTTATTTGCAATCGGCTCAACGATCAAAGACGGCGTTAGACGGCGTCGTCGTCTTGATGGATTTTCGGACGACAACTGTTACGGAAAGGGCCGGCAAGGGTCTGGGTAAAGGGCCAAGGGCGCGGGCCAGACGCCGGCCAGTGGATGACGTTTCGCACCAACCGGTATAACGACCTTGACAGGCTTCGGGCGTACGCTAGCGCTCCTAACGGCCTGCTCGGATTCACGGGCTAAATGGACACCGCCACCGCGACACGAGAGGTTCTCTCTGGCTCTCCGAAAATTGCATTCCCGGCTGGTGTGTGGGTTCTTTCACCTCCGCAGCGCGCCACCGTCGCCGCCAACGGGGCACGAAAAAGTCTGTTCCATTCTCGGCCAATTCGCGTGTTGGCCAGACTTTCTTATGCTCTGCGCCAACCACCACCGTCTTCGTTAGTTAAATTTCTTCTCCCATTCGCCAGCCGGCCGGCTGCTGCAGGGCGGCGCGGCCACTGGACTGCCGCCACCGACCGGTAGCGAGGTCGTGCCGCCGCCGACGCCAGGTTTTGCGCTGCCAAGGGCGCGGAACTTGTTTTGGAACGAACACTTAAAGTTTTCCCTCGCGCTTCCCTCGGCGTGAATGGTGAGCCGCGAGCGTGCGTTGTAATCAGCGCGCGCGCCAGAGCTCAAAAGAGCGAAACGAAGCGAGAGAAGCCAGAAAAAGGATCAAATTACCATATAAATTTAATTTGAATCTTTGTGGCCGAGGTAAGGAAGGAAACTGAAGGAGGGTGTTTGTTCGTCTTCGCACCGGAAGAAGCAGAAACGGAAGGTACCAGACCAGCGCATACAAATTTGTCGGCTTCTTTACATTACACTTTCTTCTAGTTGGTTGCACAAAAGCACCATAAACTAGAACATGAAACAAGCAATAGAACGGATCATCGGATGTTTATTTTGGTGTGGTGGCACATCAATCGGACTCATGACTTTCTGACCGCCGCGCAAACCACCTGTCATGTGATTGCTTCAGGGGCCATATTCCCACCTGTCCAATTAATCGATTCTATCGAGAATCTTTCAACACCGGCAGCGGTGCAAACAGGGCCATGAGCACGAAAATTGATTTGCCCCAGGCATTAACGGATCCAGTCCAAGTCCTACGCCGGACAGTCTGATAAGTGAGGTTCTCGTCGCGAATGCACCAATCGATCTCTGCTCCCCAAGCCAAGATGCTCGAAGCAGCAGGGGGACCCAATAATGACCCACCATTAATCAAACCGTTCGATGTGCGCCCAAGGCTGACCTATATGGAGCGTTCGATGCGCAGATCGCAGAGCACCGAGAATTGCATTATTTTGACGCAGAATAATGGGAAAAAGGGCACCCATCAATCGAATGAGAATCGCGGCATTGCATTTGCTTCATTCAAATTTATGTCGCTGCCTTTTTTTCGAAGGATCAAACATTTCAAATGATCCTCTGCTATGCGATCGTTTTCCGAGTGTGGAGTGCATTTAAAGTGCTAGCTCAGGAAGGATGCACGATCCAAAACAAACACATTAGGGGGAAGAACTTGAAAAATTATGAAAAGCACAGCTGACGGCAGCCGACCGACCGACCGCGTTCCCGCCATCGTGCGCCGTCCTCCGCAGGGGGTCGCGTCGCGGTCGTTTTCCTTCCGAGATACCCCTCGATCGAGGCACGGTGTGCAATTCCCAGTGTTCTCCGTAGCGATCGCACGCCTGAGCCGTTGCAAGCGCAGCGAGCTGCTCTTGTGAGATGCGAAAGATATCTTACGTTCTCGTTCCTGCTTCGGCCTCGTCGGCATCGTTCCATTAAGAATTCAAAACCTTAGGGCCAAGTGCGCCCAGGACGAGAACGCCGGAAAGAAGGGACGAAAGATGGAATCGTATCCAGTACCTGGTGCTGTACAGATAGTGGGCTTCAGTTTTCGTGAGTCGTGCGAGAAAGTCGGACCAGGAACTGGGATGGAAGCGTAGTTTTTTTAGCCGAATAAGACGTACAACTTTGATCAAAAAATTCCCGGAATTCATTTAGAAATGGACGACATCTCGTATATGTGCTATATCCATTAAGGTCATCTTCGATTTTTCTATTATCTCCTCTCGGAGTTATTGAGTGGTATTTTGACTCGATTAAAAAGGAAGAATTTAAAGGGGGCAATCAGATGATTTTTGATAGCTGTAGAATCATAAACTCGCGGATAACTCGCGGTCTCGGTGTGGAACGGTTTTGGAAATACTTTCCCAAACACTTTGCAAAAACTCTCTCAGAGACAAATTTACTTAACTCGACTTAACATTCACAACTGCTTGATGAAATGAGGCCAAATTTTTGTGACAGTACCACAGACAGTTGAGCAACGAAACAAAACACGGGACCGAGTGCCAAGAACGCCGCACGCCGATCATCCCGGGAACTTTTTGATCCAGGTAGTAAGTGGGCAAGCAAACAGGATGCGTGTCGTGGCCTGGCGTACGCAATGGTAGCTTCCCGGCGTTAATGTGTGATATGATCGTGACTGTAGAGCCGTCACAACAGACTTCTCTCGGCCATCTCTCTGATGTCCTTTGGCCCGTTGGTTACTTCTTTATCTTCCACGCCCGATCGTTAGAAACTCCCAAAATTCAAACATTATCACGCTTTCTTCTTTGGTCTTTTTTCTATCTTCAACCTCTTCGTTCTTCGTTAACGTCCGTTGCGTTTTATGGGCACACTAAAGTTGTAGAGTTTAATTGAGAAGTCCTCCCACGGGCACCAATTGGCTCCTTGCTGTGACGAAAGAGTCAAGGAACGCAGCGAACGAAGAAATGTCCAATAAAATCGGATCGTTCGATCGCTCTCGGGGAAAAGACTTTGTGCTTATATTTTTGAGCAGCCCAGACGGACGGACGCACGCATTTGAGGGGAGATTAATTTTTGGGCTTCAAAAGACGACCTCCTTTTTGGTGTGGAACTATAAAATATACAGCAGTAACATCAGTGAAGGGGATTAAGCAAACTTACCGAAACTGTTATTTCGTTGCATCAAGGGCAGCCTGGCCTTGGGAAGATCTCGTACTCGACCCACCGGGCAGCACAGAGACCGAAGTAGCCGCTGTCGGAGCTGGAAGGTACGACAGTGCGCAACCCTGCAAGAAGCGCCCAGCAATCACTCCTGTGCCTGTGTGTGCGTTTGGCAGTTTGGGCTCGACACCACTACACGACCAAGCGACACCCGATGTACGGGCGTTAGCAGGTATACAGCACTTTGCTCAGCATCACTCAGTTTCGGATTCAGTCAGCGCTCCTACCAACACACCGTTCGTTGCCAACGCAACGTGTTACGCACACTATGCACCACGCACGCACGCTCTCCATCAGTCAGTCGGCCAGAGAGCCCGGCACTCTTTCCTCACACATTCTCCGTTCACTCTCTCTCTCTTTCGCTCTCTTGACCGAGAATTAGTTTTCGTCACGCGCCTTTTGCAGTGGGACCTATCACCACGCGCGCCCTTATCTTTATCGCACTCTTCGTGCGATACGGCTGCGTTCACGCCGAAATCACATTATCACTGACTGGAGCGCACTCTCGCCAACGCGTTCCGTCCGTTATCATCCCGTGCGTCGTCGTCGGACAGGCCCGTGCTGTCACTCGGTTCGCCGCCAATCGGAACCACTGCTTTCCGAACGAGACCGGTCTCGAGCTCTCTCTCACTCCGTTGCCGTACCGCTCATCTCGACCGTACCGTACACACCGCTGGCCGCGGCAAACTAACGCGCGCAGAACCGTTGCCCCCGACACACACTCTGCTTCTTCCGGTGCGAAGACGAAAACGAGACGAAGAGGGAATGCTAAGTGCTGCGGTACACACATTGCTGCTGCTGCTGCTGATGTGTGTTTACCTTTGCGCACCACCGCACCACAACGCGCTGTGGTCTCTTTCCCTCTGCCAGCGCGGACGCTTTTGCGCAGAGTCGACGGTTCGGGTGATGTGGCCGTCTCGCTTTTGCTCGCGCACTCAGTCCTATTGCGCTCCGGCCCTAATGGTCTCGAGCTGTGTAAGCACTATTTTCGGTATTTGAAACGGCGGACCCTGCGGATTTGCAGGGTTATGCGAGAAACCAGGGCACAGCCACTGCTACTGCGATCGATTTGACAACCTTCGCTCAAACTCTGTTCCTGCCCCAGCTCAGCGCCTTCTCGGTGGCAGTGCGACATGTAACGGTGAGACTGAGTTAAAATCTGGGTGTACGACGACGTGGAACAAGGGGACACGCGCGCGCCACGATGGTTGTGTCAGCCCGTTTTCTTCCCATCCCTCACCGCGAGCGAGCTCATCTTCTGCGCGCGTCATTTCTGCTCGCTCTAGCTCACGCTGCACGGCGAAAGCGAGACAAGCGCAGCGAAACTAGCTTCATTCGAGGGGTAGCTTCGCGTCTTCGTTTCGTTCTTCTTCCGTCGGGAGTCGAAACTCACATCAGCGCGCGATGCGAAGCATAAATTAACCCACTACGATAGCCCGGGGTGGTGGGGGGGAGCTAGTGGCCTCATGGTCGCACATGCGCCAACAAATGGTATTGGTTGGTCCCCGGGCAGGAACTTGAACTCCCTACACACAGCTGCTATTCGATTTTTTTCTTCGCCATTTTAGGTCACTTTCCTTTCCACGCCGGCACGGTAGCGGAGTGAGCGGGATGGCAGCTGCGCAGAGGCGTGTTTAGGAAAGGAACGGTTTCCCCCTCTTCGAGGACAGCACCAAAATTCAGGGGAAGCCGGTTCTATATACCCCCGTTCGCTTCGCTGCCCTTTTCTCTTGGGCGTTCAAGCATTCTTTTTTTCACATCCGCCGGGCCAGCGTGTGCCAGTGTGTGCGTGCGTCTGAAATACGAGACGCCAACTCGGACCACTGAAACTCAAAAGTGTGTCTGGTGTGTGAAAGAGCAACAAAGCAACGAGAGCAAGCGAGAAAGCTTCCGAATGAAAAGAATCAAAACGGGAAGAAAGAAAAATATGGGGAACTACAGACAAAAGAAAAAACCGCCGGGTTCTGGGGCTGACCGTAGCCCTCCTCCTCCCTCCTCTGACGAGCGAAAATTAAATGTCGGCTGTAATTTGTGCGTCTCGCCGGTGGCCGTTCTCTTTCTCGCCGCGGCCGGTTGCATTTCGCACTAACGATGGCGTGGCGGCCGCCGAGCGGAGCGCGCGCTCGTTCGCCTGGGGTTACCCATTTTTTCGTATGCTCGCTTGGTATTGCAGCGAACGAAAATGGCACATATGCGCAACTGAACTGCACCGACGAGACCACGACAACGCAGCCATCACCAGCCGGCGAGCGTCGTCGGTCGGTCGTGGTGGGGTTGTCATATCAATTTCGCTCGCTGACCACTCGCCGTCCCGTTTCTCACGCCTAATGTATGAATTTTCCATGCAATTGGTGTTGAACGTTTTGGAAATGTGCGAATAATTCATGCATGCTTCATGCTTTACTTACCAATCCGCAAACGGCGTTTCAAGCGATCGAATTGAAAACGCTGAAAATTGAAAATTGAAAATCAAAATTAAACTGACAATGGCCCGAGCCGAAGACAAGTTTCCATTGGCTCCAAGCTGCCACCCTACGTGTGTGTCCCCGGGTTGTACCACTCTGGGGGTTACCGCTACACGCAAAGTAAACGCGCGAACAAACAAACAAATGGCGTAAGCCGAAAGCCGCGCCGAAAGAATATGGCGTCGTGATGCCGCCGCCATCGTCACCGGGTCCGAGACGATGGGAAAGAGAAGTCAGGGTCGATGTGGAGAGGAGGCTTTACATTTTTGATTCGGTGGTGTGATATCATCGGCCTACGGCTCCAGAGCTTAGAGCGTATTCCCCACGCAGGCCCATAATTGTTCCAAAGCGATCTGCAAACAAACGATGCAGTGCACCATGCTATTGGAAGCTGTTGATTGCTATTTATAGAGAAATATCATGTTGGATGGTCAAATAATATCAGTAGTGGTGGCCAAAGAGCGAAAATGAGCGATAAGAATAAATTTCTAAGAAAGGCAAAACGTAGTGTTCATCATCGAATGGAAAATAAATTATTAGTTATCATTATTATTAGTGCAAATATTAAATTATGTATTGATTCTAGTTCCAGGTTTGATCAAAAACAATGCCCTCTAATAAAAAAGCCAATGCAGGGCACACATTTTTTTCATATGGTATCAGAATCTCACGGAAGCTTAGTGGTGATCAGACAAATCTATTACCTATTGCGAAATAGTATGCATTCAAGCTGGTGAACTTGACATGAAAAAAAAATTAATTATTTTTCCACTAACTTTTCCATTAAGTACTGTGGTAGCGTAAGTTTATTACCCCATTACCTGATTAGCGAACACAATACAGTGTCCAACCAAAGGGCCCCGAGGCTCAGTTCCGTGACTTGTTGCAAAAATGTGATACAACACAGAACAATAGAATAGAACACAGAAAGAAAAATTGTGCAACAACTGATGAAGAAAGGTTGTGTTGAATTTGAATTAGTAATTTATGATTATTTATGACACAATATTTTTGGTCAAGTTCGTATGAGTCTCTTTCCTGTCTCTTTCTGAACATGCCACACAAGATTCGAATTATGTAAGCAAGTAAACAGTTTTGCTGTAAGGAATATAAACAACATAACAGAAGCAGTAGATTTAAATATATTCTTTAAAGTGTGATATTTACATACTAAAGGCCAATTCATTTGATTACAATTCTAATAGCAACAACATTACTATATATAAAATGAAGTTGGTGACTATGGAATTGACAACCTTAGACAATTTAAATACAAAAACCTGGAACACTGAAACAGAAGAAAAAAAGAAGCAGCATAAGTCGCCGTTTGTGAACCATTGGTCAGTCAAAAGATCTTGGACAACTTTGCGAGTTTGGGTTTCGGAACGAGCGATTGTTTCCCGTGTCCAGCCCGTGGAGCTCTTTGCTCCCGTTCCTGTGCGGGTTTGTGACTGGCCAAGACCAAGCGACCTTCGTTCCGTTCCTGTTGGCGATCAAGATGAGGATCGAAAACCGGTTTGGAGCTTTTACGCGTTCTTCGTCGCTCGTTTTATAACATTCTTCTACAGCGGAAGCAGAGCAACGGGATGCAAAAGCAATGCCGCGTTAATGTTTGGCGCGGCTTCCTGCTGAAAGAGGATTCGCTCCACTCGCACAGGGAGTGGGATAACTCCATTTTTGACAAATGTGACTGCACAGTGACAGAACACTGATTGAGAAAGCAAATTTTGGGTTCGCCGTAAGCAAGAAATGCAATTCCTGTGGATCCGTTTTTTTTTTGCTTCGCATAAGCGAATTATGCGCATGCTTCGGAATGCCGGGACGCCAACGATAACGTCACCGTGCCCCGGTGGGGCAAAATGTAATCAAAAGAAAGAACCGGACCGGAACGAGTGCGAAATATGTTGTGTTATGCCGTGGGATGATCAAATCGCGCAATGCTGAAGCGAGATGGCAGCAACGCTCTTGATTCTGCCATATTCCGAGCCGTAAGAATGGTTTCTTCCATCGATCTTTGCTATCGTCTTATTACAAATTTTTTCTATTCTTTTCGCTTTTTTTAATTTTTATACTTAGAAATGTTTCCATTCTGTTCTGCAGCAGTCTACAGCAGCAGTATGTTCGTTATGTCTGTTTGTGCCACTGATCAAGGAGTTTTCCAGAAATACACTAATTAAATAAACAAAATTTCCATGATGGCGATACTATAGCTCTAATATCCCATAAAACGTGTTTTTTTCTGAATTTGGTGGTTTTCAGTTTTATCGTTTTGTGCATTCTAGTGGGCATTCTTTTGAAGTCCTTAAAAAGCAAATCAATAGAACCGGTGAAAAGTCAATGAACTTCACAACCTCCGATACGTATATTTTATTGGTTTAATAGATGATTGATATTTACTCGAAAAGAGAGGAAAGTAAGGAGTGGATCACTTCATGTTCACAATGTTATCATGGCTTTACAGTTTTATATTTAACGTTTTGTTTTCTGTTTTAGGAACAGATTGAAAAAAGGATCCACAACTCATTAGACTAGCGGTCAGCTTCGATCGGAAGTGGAAATGATTTTTCGTCGTGTCCTGCAACGATGTGTCCCTCTCGGTTTGCATCGGACTCCGGTGTGGCGGACACTTGCCTCGGCCAGCCGTGAAATTCCAGCCCTGACCCGCGACCGTTACCCCGTCCAGCGAGGATCGTTCGCCGAGCTGAACGACAACGATGTGGCCGTGTTCCGGAATATCCTCGGAGGGTCGTCGAGCCGCGTCCTGACCGAGGCCGCGGAAGTCGAGGGCTACAATATCGACTATCTGAGGAGTGTGCGTGGTTGTGGTCGGGTCGTTTTGAAGCCTCGCAATACGGCCGAAGTCGGGGAGCTGATGCGTTACTGTAACGATCGGCGGCTGGCCGTGTGTCCGCAGGTACGTTTGTGCGTCGGAATAATGTTGGCAAACAATCGATATCTATTTTCTGCTGCGGCTGCGGAAGATCCTCCCCCGGGGTGTACGAAGTGTGTTGGTCCTTTTTTCTGCGTCGATAAGAAAAACTGAACCGGAACCGTGAGTGGGTGCGTGCAAAATGCCACTCATCCGCGGCTCGGCTCGATGAGAAAATGTGCGAAGATCCGGCCACCCCGGGGTTGATGCGGGAACCGCGAAGATGCTGCGGCCACGGTAATGTGCCAATGCTGGAGATGATCATGCATGTTTTTTTTTCAATTCCAACACGATGACCTCCGACGCCGCCGCAGGGAGGTAATACTGGACTGGTCGGGGGCTCGGTGCCCGTGTTCGACGAAGTGGTCATATCGCTGCAACTGATGGACACGATCGAGAAGATCGACGAATACTCCGGCATTGTGGTGTGTCAGGCCGGGTGTGTGCTTGCGTCGCTCGAGGAACAGGTCGGCGCCCGTGGACTGGTCATGCCGCTCGATCTGGGCGCCAAGGGATCGTGCCATATCGGAGGCAACGTGTCGACGAACGCCGGAGGGCTCCGGCTCGTCCGGTACGGCAATTTGCACGGTTCCGTGCTCGGTGTTGAAGCGGTAAGTGCTCAAAAGAGTCTGTCGGACTGTTAGTACAAAAGTAATGTAATCAACATAATCCACTTAACAGCATGGTACTGCTTAGTTCTAATGAACTGTTTGTCTTTGTCACCACAGGTGACGGCCGAAGGACGCGTTCTGGATCTAATGTCGAACTTCAAGAAAGATAACACGGGCTACCATCTGAAGCACTTGTTCATCGGCTCCGAAGGAACGCTGGGCATAATTACGCGGCTGGCCATCTTCTGCCCAACGGCCTCACGTTCCGTAAACATAGCCTTCATCGGTTTGCGTAGCTACGACGCGGTTAGACAGACCTTTCTCGCGGCCAAACGGGGCCTGGGTGAAATACTGTCCTCCTGCGAAATGATCGACGCTCCGTCGTTGGACAGTTGCACCAGATTCTTTAACTTACAGTGAGCATAATCGAAGGAAAAGGATCTAACTTGGTGAACTATAAGACGGATCTTTGATCACTGTTTATTGTAGATCACCGATCGAAAAGTATCCCTTTTACATGTTGATCGAAACGTCCGGTAGCGATGCCGGACACGACGAGGAAAAGTTGACCCGTTTCCTGGAGCAGTCGATGGAAGGTGGCCTGGTCGAGGACGGAACCGTTACGAACGAGCCGACCAAAATGAAGGTAAGGGTGTGGTGTGAAACGGGCGAAACCTGGAAACAACATTCTGTGTTGTGTTATCTTTGGCAGCACATCTGGAAGCTACGGGAGATGATTGCGGACAGTCTGCTGGCCGATGGCTATTGCTTCAAGTACGACATTTCGCTTCCCCTGGACCAGTTCTACGATATTGTGCTGGCAGTGCGAGAGCGGGTCGGCAAGTTGGCCATCAACGTAACCGGATACGGTCACATAGGAGACTCAAATCTGCACCTGAACGTGTCCTGCGAGCGTTTCACGCCCGAAATCTATGCACTGCTCGAGCCATTCATTTACGAATATACCTCGAAACTCCGGGGCAGTGTAAGTGCCGAGCATGGGATTGGATTCCTGAAGCGGAAGTACCTGCATTACTCGAAACAGGCGGAACCATTGCGCCTGATGCATCAAATGAAGCAGATGCTCGATCCGAACGGTATACTCAACCCGTACAAGGTGCTACCGCCGGACACGCCACAGTAGCGGAATGAACTGTAGTTAAATTAAGCAAGCCAAAAGTGCCTAAGAATGTGATGGGACTATGTCCGTAATAATGTTTCCTACGCAAAGGCATTTGATTGTTTAATGTGCAGAATAATGTTTGGAAATGTAAAATCACAATGTTTACCATCAGCTAATGTTATGGCCCAATACGACACGCTAATAAGATGCGGATACTACCTCAATGAGCTGATGAGTTATAATTTGATTATTTTTTCTAACCTATACGAACAATAAAACGGTGGTTTAGAATGGATCTTAAGTGTAAAATAAAACAGGCAGCATGGAAGAAATAAAATAAGGTGTAATCTTACCCAAAACAGTCACTTGAAGACCTTATTTTCTTCTTTCTTGTTTCGTGGAACGCACTCTTGAAGCCACTTGAAGCGTGGAACAGCCACTTGAAGACCTTATTTTCTTCTTTCTTGTTTCGTGGAACGCAACGGCCTAGCGGAACCAGCCTCAAAAGATAGGCTAGTTTCTTATTTGTTATCCGTTGGTACTTCGACAGTGAAGTTTACAATGATATTTTCTGCGTTCACAGTTCTGGCACTTTTGCAGAGGCTGTTGAGTCCTTTAAAATCAATAATTCTTCAATGCTATCAGATCGAAAAGAACTAACGAATGGTAGTGTGAACAAAAGTTGGAAGTTTACCGTCAATCGTTTATCCGGTACCAAAGGGACTCGCTCTTGGAAATCAACAAATTCGGAACGCAATTCAAAAACCTTTGAAACATTTATAACAAAATGATCCACTACTGAAAACATAATTTATATTACTTATATTGCCTTGTTTATGTTTCGATTTTGGGTTTTGTAAAAGTCAGTAAAAGAAGTGTCGATTTCAATGCAACTCTCGTGCTAATATATATTTAACGATTGGTATGTGTCGCATAACATGTATTTACAATACATCTTTGAAATTGTGGCGCTTTTGATGCCATGCGGTGTGTGTTCCCCGATGTTCTCGAACCGGTGCCATCCTACAGCTGTATTAACGAGGAATTTGTCAACCTAGATGGATAAGTTTAGGCGAAGAAAGCATGTAATGCACAATCAGGCTACAGTTACTGCAGATACATTGAAACGCAATCTGGCGCATGGCGGTAAACTAGCAGCCCCACGGGGCGCATGCGGGTACACCGGTTGACGTACTTTTGTTGTAGTTTTCTCTAAATCGGCAGCGATGCGAGATGCCGGTTCGAGAACAGAAACAACGCTTTCGCCATAGACTAGTGGCCCGTAAGAAGCGTGGCAAAATCGGTCATTGCCTTCACTTCTCTATTACCAGTTTGTCGGGTGCTTGGAACATGTGCCCGATGACGGTCTTTGCGATACGACGGCGGAAAATATGGTAGAAAAAGTAGAACAAAAAAAATTATTAGAAGAAGAAACAAGGTCCCATTAGTCAAGGCCTCTTCTTAGTATTTTTTCCAGTTTTGCATCGTTAACCCCATGTCGGCAATGCATTACATCATCCCACCGAACTATTCCCGGCTTATCAACAACCTAACCTCACACTTCCAGCAGCCAAAGAGCATCCCCATCGTTTCCACTTACCTGTCGCTTGATGATTTCTAAGTTCTTGCGTCCATACGATAGTTCGTTCTCGATCTTGGCACCATCGGCCAGTGCTTTGTTCTCCCGAAATGCGTCACGAATGCGGCGGAAAGCGTACATACTACAGCAGAGACGGGCGTTTCTTGATAAGCGATAGAGATTGGGGACGTGACCTGGCACAACACTCACCGATAGTTGTACGAATCAAACTTCTGTGACTCACGCAGCAGCTGTTTGTAGAGCGATAGCACCTTCATCCTGTGTCCTGCCGTGGCCATGTACTGTAATTTTATCAAACGAAACGCGGAACCGGTGGCTTCGAAAACCGCAGCTGCGTTGTTGACAGTCGGCGAGTAAATAACGTGATCAAAACAAATCGCATAAAAAATGACGTTTAAAAGCGGGCATGGTATGGTTTCTTTTGCTGGCCGCTAGGTGGCACTAACAGCAGATAGAAGACATTTGAATGTTCAGTTGCATTGGTTTTGTGGCTATCAAGCAACGTATTTTTCACATTAAAGACGCTATTTTAAATGCTTGATGTCAACATTTTTTGTTTATTACAAAGCAGAAAATACGGTAGAAAACAACATCAACAATAAATAACTTGCTCAGAGACATTGGTCGCGAACGACGTTCGCACCCACTTGCCAAACGCCGGGTGGAAATGACGAGCGAAATGGGGACGGTTAGGCCAAGTAGGTACTGGCGGACACGTTGCCTCCCTTGCCGGTCCAGTTGGTGTGAACGAAGGTTCCTTCCTTGCCAAGCAGCTCGTAAGTGTGCGCCCCGAAGTAGTCACGCTGCGCCTGCAGCAAATTAGCTGGCAATCGCTCCGATCGGTAACCGTCGAAGAACGCCAGGGCCGCCGATAGGGCCGGCACCGGAACGCCCCACAGCACGGCCCGACTGACGACCTCGCGCCACGACTGCTGATTGTCCAGCATGGCCTTGCGGAAGAAATCGTCCAGCAGCAGGTTCGACAGCTGCGGGTTGCGTACGAAAGCGTCCCGAATGTTGCCCAGAAACACACTGCGAATGATGCAACCACCGCGCCACATCAGTGCAATGCCACCGTAGTTCAGGTTCCACTTGTACTCATCGGCGGCCTCACGCAGCAACATGAAACCTTGCGCGTACGAGACAATCTTCGCACAATACAGGGCATTTCGAATGTGCGTAAGGAACTGCTTCCGGTCGGCGACACTCGGTTTCGTGCTGGGACCGGCCAGCTGTTTGCTAGCGCGCGCGCGCTCGTCCTTCAGGGCCGACAGGCACCGTGAGAAGACGGCTTCACCGATCAACGTCACTGGAACGCCGTGGTGTAGGGCGGCAATGGCCGTCCACTTGCCCGTACCCTTCTGTCCGGCCGTGTCGCGGATCCGCTCCAGCAGGTATCCTTCGTCGTCGCGATAGTTGAGGATGTCGCGCGTGATCTCGATGAGGAACGAGTCCAGCACACCCTTGTTCCACTCGTCAAACTCCTGCGCCATCTCCTTCTGCGTCATGCCCAGTGCCAGCATAAGGTGGTACGCTTCACAGATCAGCTGCATATCACCGTACTCGATGCCATTGTGCACCATCTTGACGAAGTGACCGGCACCGCCTTCGCCGACCCATTCGCAGCACGGATCACCGTTCGATTTCGCACAAATGGCCTGCAAAATGCGAAGCGAAGAGGCATTGAAAAACTCACATTGATTCAATTCCACCGTTATACTCGTACCTGGAAAATGTCCTTAATCAATGGCCACGCGTCCGGGTGTCCGCCCGGCATTAGTGACGGACCGTAGCGGGCTCCCTCCTCTCCACCGCTCACACCCGAGCCGACGTACAGGATGCCCTTCGCTTTCAGCTCCTCGTAACGACGGGCCGAATCCTGATGCTCCGAGTTGCCACCGTCGATGATCACATCGCCCCGTTCGATCAGCGGCAGAAGCTGTTTAATAAAATCATCTACCGCACTACCGGCTGAAAATGGGGAAAATAAATCTAAGCATTAGCAAGAATGTATAATACATTAAGTATGTAACATAACAGTGAGCACGATCACAAAGCCGAAGGGCTTCGCTAGTTCCGGCAGCGCAAGCGCGACCATCCAACGGCTTGTCACAAACTCGGCAATGACTCAAGGATACCCCAGCATCGGTGGGCAAGTAAGTGAGCTTTCATTTCGTTACCTTCATTCCGTCGTGTTCCGTGCACAACAACATCGACGTCGATCGGTAGGGCGATACAACAGAACCACGTTACGTGCACAATGTGCCGTCCAGTTTATTATGGTGGCCGTCGGCGTGAGACGCCAAGTCTGCCGCTGTCGAGCGGAACGATCGTTGCGGTGCCCCTCTCCCAGAGGCCGATTCAGTTCAACCTCCAAATGACTTTAATTTGCGCCCGCGCTCGCTCTCGTGACTTCGATCAGGTGCAGCCTCGCATCGTATATTGATTTCCCTTTCAACAGATGCGTTCCCTTTCGTTTGACCTACCTTTGACCAGCAGCATGATCTTGCGTGGTTTCTTCAACTTGTTCACCATATCCTGCAGCGAGGTGGCACCGATGATCTTGGTGCCCTTAGCTTCATTCGCCAGAAAATGGGTTACCTGTGCCGCGGGTGGGGAGATAATTGGCATTATTGGAGCGCTTTATTTGCTTTTTATTTTTTAGAACGATCTTTGCTATTCACGTGCGACTTGCGCGTCACGTGACGACGATCGTGAGTTAGTCATGGATATTGCAGAACGGGTCACACGATCGCGATAAATCCCGTGCGAACCGAGAGCAAGCACCATTCGGTTGTTCATAAAATCGTAGTGTGCCTGAGACTATTTTGGCGAAAATTATATACTTCGTTACAGGACTTTTGCAGTAAGACGACTTGACGATTTGGTGACGATACAAAATGAATTTTGAAACTTTCTATTCGGGTGCAACAGCAGAACGAGACTTAAAATGAAGTATCAAAACCGGTTCAAGTGAGCCCTAAAGTCAAGAGACAAACACTCGATTGTTACGTGAGACAATCAAATGGAGCGGTGAAAGTTAATGTGGGCCATAAAAGTATCTACACCAAGCTACGGTGATTGGAGCGGTTCGCGAACTTACCTTATCAACTGTTCGATTGTAGGCACACACGACGAATCCTTTCGAGTCCATGTTCAGGATCAAGTTCTGTCCCATCACGGCCAAACCGATCAGGGCGATGTCGGCTTTACTGTGCACGGAAGAAAAACGTTTTTTCAATAATTAACTAGCGGCAAATCATGCCCATCGAACGTGCTCCATTGGGTCGTTAGTAGCAGCACCTATCATTCGTTCTCCTTCGAAGAAGCAAAAGGTCAGAGGACAATCGACCGGACGGTATTTTTTTCGGGTGAGGCCTTGCTGATGTTATGTAAGACCCCGTGTAAGGGACCCGCGAATGCAATCGCAAGGCTCAGACCACCGCTGGCGGTTTAAGGTGACCTTCACGGAGCACGGGGCCACTTGCAGCACCATCTTTTTCGATGGCACTCTTCGCTGCGTTGAATCAGCGATGCAGCAGGTTGGTGCTCCAGTTGGAAGGAGCATGATTCGTGCAGATCGCAAATCTTGCTACGTTCGTCGCCGCTGGTATAAATCGTTCGTCTGATCATCGCCTCCGATACGGCGCACGACCGTGAGTGTGCCATCGCGACACCAAACAGTATGCAATCTGTTTCCGCGTCATCAAACGCATCGCCAGATAACTATTGCGTCAGTCCGGAAGGGAAGACGGAGGTTCGAGGCAATACACACGGAGCTGGAGTAGGCTCCGCGCACAGCAAACAGAAATCTTTGACGAAGGTTAAACATGAGACAAGCTGAAGGGTGACGGAGCAGAATGGCAAATCAAATACACTCCGCACGATCACCCGACGACGAGGAGCTACGGGGAGAATTCTTTTTGCTTCTATTAAATTCTATTATCAAACAACGAATGTCGAAGAGCGCGGGACACCAAAGCAAGCCGCGAGTTCGGGGTTGGAAGTCACCAAAGCAGCAAAAAACTGTTTTCCTATGCGTCAAACGGTGACTTGCAAACAGGGTAAAAAGGGTTCGGTGCGATCGGCTACTTACGGGGTGGACATTTTGTACGTTGTCAGAGTGCACAGCAAACGGCGAAGGGTCTGAATTTTGGAAGCGTCCGGGAATGTTCCCTCGGTTGGGCAGCTACTGGCAAAACTGACGAAAGGTAGCTCAGAAACCACGTTGCTCCTCGCCACTTGATTCACGCGCGACTGTGGCGAGCGCATTTACCATTGACCATCTACCCGCGCCGCACCGTAGGACGGGTAACTCTGTGGTGGTGTTACTTTCCAGTCTGCCGGTTCCTGTGAGGTGGTGGTCGTGACTCTGGACATGGTTCGGTTTTGCGCGAGGCGCGTGTGCGTTCGCGAATCGCGCATACTGGTCGCGGTCTCGCGCACTGGACAAAACGATCATGGTCAAGGCGGAACAAGACTCGACAAACCTTGTGGCAGATCCTTTTCTCAATATTCTACCATTTGATTCCGCAGCAGCTAATTGAAACACCGAAGTCACGTCGCATGTCGAGAAATTAAACTCATTTTATTTCAGTTCAACGGCACCATTCCGCGAGTTGCATTTACAGAGGACAGTTATTGTATGATGCTTAGTTCAAGCCCCTTTCGAAATATCACGCTATTCTTCTACAACGATTGTGTTACGATAGTTTGCAACTCATTTCTTAAAACAACCGCTACTCGCACGCACCTTTAAATAATATTTAGGTGCTTGGATCCAAGCTCCATCCAGCTAACCCAACACAGTCGGAGGTTTGTGTTCCCATTTCCTCACAAAAAAGAGCAAATTTTTCTGAGGTTTTGCAAAGCCAGAGTTTATCGAAGCTGGAAGCTGGCATGAAACATTTTCATTACATTCTCCTACACCTTTGGGGTGGCATTCCTGGTAGGAGCACCGTTTCTGGACCACTATCCGTTCCATCCACGTGAGAGAACGCCAAGGAAGTGGGTCTAGGTTTTTCAAATGCCGAAAACACGTGCGAAAACGGGTTGGTGGCGCTCCCAACGAAAGCTAAATAATTCAACTAGTGAGCTAGTTACCTTTAGAGTAACGGAAATGCATTTCTTCTTCTACACACCGATGAGGGTACTGAAATCACCTACTAGCCAATAATAGTGCTAAACACAACACGGTTTCGTACGGATCACTTTAGAAGGGATGGGTTGTGGGCACTAGTGACAAAAGAACTTTCTCCGGGAAGGGTGCTGCATCCGTTTAAACAAAGCCTTCAAACTGTTACTGAAACTGTGAAAGTGAGGTAAAGTTGGTTCTTAAATTAGTGATGAGAATACACTTTTAATGCAACTTTATGAATATCAATTGGTACATCCTACACGTCGCTAACGGTCACCAGTTAGCGTGTGCTGCTTTCAAAAGTGTCTTGTGTTGACTTGTTTGATCCACGTCCACAAGGGTGAAAACATAAATTTGATATGTTTACAAGTCAAGCACACACTCAGACACAGCTCGCAAAACTTAAAAACCAAAATAATTTAATTGTTTCTTTAGTAAATAATAAACTACTGCTTGCGTCTTCCGTTCCGAGCGATCCGTGTAAGAAAGGAAGCAATGTTTTACAAGAATCGAAACTGAATCTGATTGAAAGCTGGCAAACTAGTGAAGGAAGATACAAGAGAGGAGAGCTCGAGAACCTAGATAATTGGTGGATACCAAAATTAATTCAAACAAAATTTCCGTGGACTATTCCTTACAGAGTTTCAACCTAAGCTGGTCGCTGTTGTACGGTTGTGATATACTATATTGTTAGAGTTTCTTACTTATGTCCGCGTTCGCGCTATCCCCGAGACGATTCGATGTTTGCCATCGATTACTTTACTTCGTCTGGGCGCTGCCGACCATTTTCTATTGTTGTTCTGTGGGTTCCGACAAACAGAGGCGCAGAGTTTCCGTTTTATTCCATTCAGTCCAAGCATGTGCTAAACTACTATTGATACTACTTCTTTGTGTTCAAGCGCTTCAAGGTTTGGGCATGATTTTTCCAAATGTGATTGCTTTTGAATCAAGCTTTATTATACAACAATCCAATGTTGGCCATTAGTTCGGTACCACTCCATTTTATTTTGGAATTCGTCCCACTCAATCGTATCGTTAGGGATCAACAAGTTCTAATGGTGCTATTCTCTATCAGTGGCTGGTTAAAATCTTGTGTCTCGCGTCTTCCGGATGGGCGGTTTGTACAATTCTGCTGCGGCCAGTGTCAGTGTAATAAAATTTGTATTATATCTGTGATCCATGTCGAGGCATAAGAGTCGGCATCATCGATCGAATCGGAACTACTTTCATCTTCTGAACAAGTTTAACATTTGGTGGGCTCTAGGAGGTTTAAGTATCGTTTGCAAATAAGATTACGGTACCTTTTTGTGTTCAATATGTACGGTCTATTTTATTATGGTGTGTAACAATTACGTGAACCGGATAGAAGGTATAACTTGGCAGAATACGCCGGCTTCCGTTCCGACGGACGAACAAAATCCAAAAACTCTGCTCTGCTGTTTCGTAGTGATTTCTCGAACAGTTGCAGCAATGCTGCAAGTACTTCAATGTTCTCCCATTATCTCTCTCTCATCTCTTGCTCTCTGTTTTACTCAAGATCTCTAGTTTTGTTAATTTTTTGCGCTGGTTCTGATTCAACCATAGTTTCTTTACGCTATCGTGCCCTCAGTACCGGACGCTTCCACGGCGGCTGATTCGGTCAGTTTATCGGTTGCAGTTGCGGCGATAGCAGAAGTAGAAGTGATTTCAGTGCATTCATTGGTATCGATAGTGCTGGTGGTAGCATTGGCAGCAGAAGAAGCGATATTGGTGCAAGTGGCACTCGGCGTGGCACTTTCTGTTGAATCGGTAGAATAGTGGGAAGAAGTGGCCGTAGCCGATGCTACGCACCCATCAGAAGCAGGAGCTTCTGTTTTAGTAGCGCTTGTGTTTGTGTCATTTTCAATACGAGGCTTTTTGCATACCGTCTCGGTCAAGATTTTATCAACATCCTGGAACGAGTTGTGTTAAGAATTGAATTTTAAATGTGCATAAGAATCTTTTGTTAGCTGAATCTAATCTTCACATTTATGTTTGGGGAAAGTGCGGTCGTTGGACCTGCAAATGGCTACGGTTATGGGAATTTGCAATCAACGGACACGGCAACAGAAAGCGAACTTCAACTTGTCCAAAGCGTACACACTCACGGTGCCACGGTCTAAGGTATACCCCGCACCGGTTTCGACGGTGATCAAACGGTGATCAGCACATCCAACCCGTTACCCTCGACAAAATGGGATCGATACGATCGCTCTCTTGCCATGGTTGATCCGTAATTTGCGTGGTAAACTTACCTGTTCCGGGTGTTTTCCTATGAACTCGAGGCGGGCAGTTTCGTACATTTTCACAAACTTATCCCGTTGCACCTTGAACTGAGCGAACAGGGCGTCATCTCGGTGTCCCTTGAGCCGATTGACGAGATCCGTTTTCTTCTGATGCTCGACCCTAATCTCGTCCGTAACCCACGCTTTATCGAGTGGATATTCTTCCTTGTTGCTCTGTTTGGGGTGTGGCCGATTGCCATTCGCACCCATCGGGAACGTTGCGTTGGGTCGGGCTCCATCACGGACGAAATTGTTCATTCGTGGTCCCATCCCTCTGGCTTGAAAGTGGCCGTTTCCATACCGCCGCATGGGCCCATCATGGCGGTGCGGCGGATGCATCATACGGCCCATGCCGAGTGGCGGCGCCATCGGCTGACCGCCCATCGGTGGGATCGGAGGTGGTATGGCTGGGTTCATTGACAGCAAGGACATCGGTCCCGGCGGGCCGCATCCAAATCGGTTGTTCTGTGGGCCTCGCATCCGCATTCCCATGCTGTGTCCGGAACCGCGGAACGATGGCGGCGATACCGGGGGAGCATGCATTGGACCACGACGTGGAGGACCTGAAAACACATTCGGGGGGCCCATCGGACCCACCCAATTGCCCGCCCTGTTTGTTCCGTTGTTCATACGGGGACGCATCCCAGTGTTACCAGTGTTTTTCAGAGGACGCTTGAGGCTAGGATTCATCCGTCGATTACCGTTCCCGTTGTGACCATTCTGACTGCTATCCAATCCATTCATATCCCCTGTGAGATCTGTGGAATCACCATTGTTGCTGTTTCCGGCACCGTTCATCCCGAAGCTCGTCGAGTCATCGTTGAAATCCAAGAACCCGGGATTGTCGCCGAGCTGATTCGCATCGAACAGCATCGCGCCCATGTTACGCACGTTCATCGGAAGCTGCTGTTGTTTCCCGCTTCCCGGTTTGAAGCGTTGCCGATTGGCCATTTGGTTGAATCCTCGCTTGTTACCGTCGTTCACCATACCCCCGTTAGTTTGGGGACCGATTTTTCAATGCGCCTTTTCTAAGTTACACAGTTGCTCTTCACTGGACAACACACGGTGCAAATACCATCAGTCGCCGGCGGCCGATGGAAACTCTCGACATAAACGGAAACGCGTGTTTGAACTTGCGTGCCGAACCAGGTTTGCTTTGATCTTGCGGTTTTAACAAGCACAAAACTTCTCTACAAAAGGTGCTAATTCTGCTATCGCTGTTTTGCCTGCTGTTTTTGTGCTTTTTCCAGCGAGATTGCCAAAGACGGATGCGCTTTAGCAAATTGACACCGGCTGTCAGAGAGCTCCCGATGAAAAAGTTACGCGAATCTGGGTCGCACTCTCAAATCTCACCTTTTCCCATTAAATCATACTGAAAATAAGGAAAACCGAGCCAACAAACAATTAGCATATTGTTTGGTAATTGGAGCACCAAATGTTGAATCCTTTGGCTCAACATAAGATAATTACAAAACAATATTTCGCGTTCCATGGCCCAACGTCAGAACTGTCAAATGCCCAGCGAAAAACGGCATGGTTTTGCTCCTGAATGTGTTTCTTGGAATACGTGAGAACTGACCGAAAACATTCTAATATTTTGGTTTTTCACGATGGTAAGTTTCTTCATATGCCGCTCAAAGTATGCTAGAGAAATATCATATTGTTCCTTTTTGCAGGGTAAGAAAGCACAACGATACTTTTCTGAGGAACCTGAAGCGGCGGAAATCAAAGATGCGACGCAAAAGTCGGACGGCCACAAAACAGGCACGACAAAACCTACCGATATGAGGGTGATCGTGGTAGATACACACAAGAAATTCGCGCCACGAAAGCGGCACCACGGGTCGGTTGCAGCGTATGGAAGGAAAAAGCAACCGGAACGAGTCGAAATTCCTATAGACCCGGTGGCCCTGATGCGCCATTCGCGAGGCGAGCGTCTCGATCTTTCCGGTGTAAAATCGAAATTTCACCAGCTTAAAGAAAAACGTAAAGACATCAACATTGAGTACGCCACGGAACAGGCGGCTCGTGCCGAGATCCTACTCGACGGCGAGGAAGGTTACCTCGAGGCCGACGAAGGCGAAAGCACGACCGACATCACGCAAAAGGAGATTGTGGACAACGTGGACATAACAACCGCAACAAAACACTTTAACCTCGCCCTTGACTTTGGCCCCTATCGGGTGAGATACACGAAAAATGGAAAGTACCTGCTGCTCGGCGGCAAACGGGGCCATGTGGCAGCGTTCGACTGGGCCCGCAAAAAACTACTGTGTGAAATGAACGTAATGGAATCGGTACACGATGTGACCTGGCTCATGAACCACACTATGTACGCCGTAGCCCAAAAGAACTGGGTGCACGTCTACGATAGCAAAGGCACCGAGCTGCACTGCGTCAAAGCGATGAACCGGAGTCTTCGGTTGGAGTACTTGCCGTACCACTTCCTGCTGTGCAGTGCCGGGGAGACTGGATTCCTGTCGTGGATCGACGTGTCCATAGGTCAGATGGTGGGAAACTATGGCGCTCGGTTAGGCAGAGTGTCCGTGATGACTCAGAATCCGTGGAACGCAGTGACCTGCATCGGTGATTCGAAAGGCGTCGTGTCGATGTGGTCACCGACCGTGCGTGAGCCTTTGGCAAAGATGCTCTGCCATCCGTTGCAGCTGACGGCACTGGCGATCGATCCAAGGGGCATGCATATGGCGACGGCCGGATTGGATCGTAAAATCAAGATCTGGGATATACGGCAGCTGGAGGGACCACTGGAAACGTATCACACAAATACGGCGGCCACCGAAATCGATCTTTCACAGCGAGGTCTATTGGCATTGTCGATGGGCAACGTGTGTGAAGTGTATCGCCGAAATCATGGCGCTGATGAAGCGGAACTCAAACCGTACATTCGCCAGCGCATGAGCGGAGCGGTCTCCGGCCTACGATTCTGCCCGTTTGAAGACATTCTCGGCGTCGGTACCGACAAGGGCTTCAGCTCGTTGATTGTACCCGGTTCAGGAGAACCCAACTTTGACACGTTCGAGGCGAATCCGTACCAGTCGCGATCGCAGCGCGTGGAAGAGGAGGTTCACAATCTGCTGGAGAAGATTCCGGCTGAATTCATTTCGCTCAATCCCAACCAGATCACGGAAGTAGATGTGCCTTCTGTGAAGGCACGCTTGGACGAGAAAGTGAAGCAGCTGACGTTGAAACCGCCGAAGATCAACTTTGAGCCACGCAAGCGGAAAGGTGTCTCTAAGGCAAAGCTAGTTAAAATCAAGCAAAACGTGAAAGACGCACGGTTCCGCGAGGCGGCGAAGGAAGTTTTGGAGCAGAAACAGAAAATCTTGGCCGAGGAGGAGAGTTCAGACTTTATACCGCTCGCAACAAAAACCGTGCTGGACCGCTTTCAAACGAAGAAGAAAAAAGGCAAACACTGAACCGATTGCTGATGGAGATCGTTTATATTGATTTGATGGAATAAAATGTTAAATAATACAATATCTACTAAAGAAAGTGATCACTTGTAGATGCTCGTGTAGTACTCCTCCTCCAGATCGTACAGATCAGCCGCCATATCATCACGCACGTGCATCAATTTGTTATCACGGTCTTTTTGGGTGTTGCGGTATAGCGTCGAGTTACTGCTAATAGCTTCGTTAACCGAGTGGAAGTCGTTCAGGATGAGGTACTGCTTGATGTCCGACACCAACTTCATCAGAGACTCGCCCGCACGTACAATGTTGGCGGCGCGGACCTGCGTTTCGTACGTATCCTGTTCGCATTGCGTGATCTTCGATAGCTGCGTATCATTCTCTCCCTTCGCCAAGCGGATGATTTCTGGAACAAACAATTTGATCATTCGGTGGGATAGGGTGTTTGGAAAAGTCTCACCTTCAAAGTTTTCCCGCATGCTGCGGATGTCCTCTTTGAGCCGTGAGTTGTACGACTTCAAAAGCGCCTCTTTCGATTGAGTCAGGTTGCGTTGCATGGTTTTTGGTGGATTTGCGCGAAATCACGGCCAGCACGTACAAATTTTAGGGATCGCGGACAATTTTGAAGGATGCTTTGTTTACATGTTTGACGACTGGAACGCCGGAAATTCATCGCATTAGAAACATCGCGTATTTTCGAAATGGAACGAGATTCGAAATCAGATTTTCATAAATTTGGTTTCACTGCTCTTGCATCAACAATTTTATGGTTTACATTTGTAATTTCTCGACTTCATTTTACACATTTAATGAAGATATTTGAAACTATTTTAATTATTAATCTGATTTCCCAATGATTTGTTCAGATCTTGCACACTATCATTGCATTTAGATTCTTATCTTTTGTCTAATTGCCCTGCAATTGCTGATGTGCAGCATTTTCGTGAATACACGGGGGAAATTTCCGTAGCGAACGGGTTCCGGGAAAATTCGAGTAGCACACTTCGTGTACTTTCTCCCGCAATCTAGAAATTGTTTGAACACTGTCTTCCAGAAAAATGCGTTATTTCCAGAAGATTCTTGAAGCTGTCTGTTAATGATTTATAGACATCTAGAACTTTAATTATTATTAAAAAACCAGCATGGTTTTTTAATAATTAATACTGTATTACTGTGCTTCGCTGGTAACGAAATAGAAAAACTAGAAAACGGCCGAAAATAATTGAAAACAAAAGATCGAAAACCATCTGTCACAACGTAACGTCAGTGTGGCCGGCATCGGTCGTGGGCTGCTCTGATTGGTCCACGCAGCGGCTGGAAAACGGTACACGCTGCTCACCGGGAGCATTTATTGGCGCATCGGGGAGAGCGGATCCGCACTTTCCAATCAGCAGCAGCGTAGACCCGATTCAGAAAATCCCGAACACGAGAATCGGAAGAGGCGGATTGCACGCAAGGAGTGATTTTAAAGGTTTTGTGTGATTTTAAAGGTTTTGAGTGATTTTTGTGTTAAAATCCCGGATCCTGTGATCATCGTGAGTCTGTGCTACAAAAAGTAAGTCCCTTCAGCAGCTCACCAAGTTGGGGTATTGGGGTAAAACGTGTACCGAGAATTACAATGGCCACTGTACGATTGTTTCCCGCAAGACACACGGGAAATTACAGCTTTGTCGAGCGGCTTTCAATCTAAGCACCCAACGGTGGAAATATTGTAGAACTTTCAACCGTTTCACCGGAAACGTGTCCTGGTGGAGAATTCGTGTGCGGTGTGTTGGCAGAAAATGGTTTCGTGGTGATCGTGCAGTCCTCGCTCCGTCACACGCTGTTAGCCATATAGGACGAGCGAGAGAAACGAGGAGAAGAGAAACATCCCGATTTCAGTAGAATTGATAGCAAAGAGCGCCCATCGGAGCGCATCCGGGAGAGAGCTTCCCCACGGAGAGCGAGAGGAGCTGCGTCAGCTCTGCGGTGGTGTGCGTAGCACCCGCGGAAGGTTGACGTGTTCTTTTCGAAAAGGGGAGCTCGCGAGCCTCCGGAATCAGCACCGGAGGAAGTTCTATTTCAGGCGATTATTAGCAAGAAACAAGTGCCCCACGTGAGTTTTCGTCAATTTCCTGAGCCGGTTCTAAGGTTTGAATCTCAAGGTAACAAACGGTAACGGGGCGGAAAGAAGGTCCCGCTTCGATGCCGCACAGAAATGGGTCAACGCGTCTGCCGTGCCGTGGCAATGGGGTCAAGAAACCTAACGGTTGTTATTCCCATTTTCGATCCGTGAAGCCGCTCTGCGATGGTGACATGATGGGAATGTAAATTAGCATCAAACCTCTGCTAGGCAACCAATGGGTCGATTAGCACAAGCAGGCGTGCGCGGGACTTTGTTGCAAGCTCCCGCTGTGCGTGTGCCAGGATCTGACGTGGCTTTTTGATGCCTTGAAACATCTCCCTGACTGCGGCGGGGAGTGATCGATTGTGATCTCTTTTTTGCGAATCCTTTACTGCGAATGGTTCATTTTCACGCCGAATATTAACCATTGTCCGTTTTCTTGTTTCCGCAACAGGCACACTATGAAGCTGCTACAGCTATCGGCCCTGGTGGTCGCCTTGGCCGTCGTGGTCTGTACGGCGGAGGAGAAGAAAGAAAAGGACAAAGACATCGGAACGGTGATCGGTATCGATCTCGGCACCACCTACTCGTGCGTCGGTGTGTACAAGAACGGTCGCGTGGAGATCATTGCCAACGACCAGGGCAACCGAATCACGCCGTCGTACGTGGCGTTCACCGCCGACGGCGAGCGGCTGATCGGCGACGCTGCCAAGAACCAGCTGACGACCAACCCGGAGAACACGGTGTTCGATGCCAAGCGGCTGATTGGCCGCGAGTTCACCGACCACACGGTACAGCACGACATCAAGCTGCTGCCGTTCAAAGTGATGGAGAAGAACTCGAAGCCCCACATCAAGGTGTCGACCGGCCAGGGTGATAAGGTGTTCGCTCCGGAGGAAGTATCCGCCATGGTGCTCGGCAAGATGAAGGAGACGGCCGAGGCGTATCTCGGCAAGAAGGTGACGCACGCGGTCGTGACGGTGCCCGCGTACTTCAACGATGCTCAGCGGCAGGCGACGAAGGATGCCGGCACCATTGCCGGTCTGAATGTGATGCGTATCATCAACGAACCGACGGCGGCCGCCATTGCGTACGGATTGGACAAGAAAGACGGTGAGAAGAACGTGCTAGTATTCGATCTGGGCGGCGGCACCTTCGACGTGTCGCTGCTGACCATCGATAACGGTGTGTTTGAGGTGGTGGCCACCAACGGTGACACCCATCTGGGTGGCGAGGACTTTGATCAGCGCGTCATGGATCACTTCATCAAGCTGTACAAGAAGAAGAAGGGCAAGGACATCCGCAAGGACAACCGGGCAGTGCAGAAGCTGCGCCGTGAGGTAGAGAAGGCCAAGCGTGCCCTCTCGGCCAGCCACCAGGTGCGCATCGAGATCGAATCATTCTTCGAGGGCGACGACTTCAGCGAGACACTCACCCGTGCCAAGTTCGAGGAGCTGAACATGGATCTTTTCCGTTCAACCATGAAGCCCGTACAGAAGGTGCTGGAGGACGCCGACATGAACAAGAAGGACGTGGATGAGATCGTGCTGGTCGGTGGCTCGACCCGTATCCCGAAGGTGCAGCAGCTGGTGAAGGAGTTCTTCAACGGCAAGGAACCGTCGCGTGGCATCAACCCGGACGAGGCCGTCGCTTACGGTGCGGCCGTGCAGGCCGGTGTGCTGTCGGGCGAGGAAAACACGGACGCCATCGTGCTGCTGGACGTTAACCCGCTCACGCTCGGTATCGAAACGGTCGGCGGTGTGATGACGAAGCTGATCCCCCGGAACACGGTCATTCCAACGAAAAAGTCCCAAATCTTCTCCACCGCCTCCGACAACCAGCACACGGTAACGATTCAGGTGTACGAGGGCGAACGGCCCATGACCAAGGACAACCATCTTCTTGGCAAGTTCGATCTGACCGGGATTCCGCCGGCACCCCGAGGCATCCCACAGATTGAGGTTTCGTTCGAAATCGATGCCAACGGCATTCTGCAGGTATCGGCCGAGGACAAGGGTACCGGAAACCGCGAAAAGATCGTCATCACCAACGACCAGAACCGCCTGACGCCGGACGATATCGACCGGATGATCAAGGACGCCGAGCGGTTCGCGGACGACGATAAGAAACTGAAGGAACGTGTCGAGGCCCGCAACGAGCTCGAAAGCTACGCGTACAGCCTGAAGAACCAGCTCAGCTCGAAGGACAAACTGGGCGCGAGCGTATCGGACGACGACAAGGCGAAGATGGAGGAAGCGATCGACGAGAAGATCAAGTGGCTCGAAGATAACCAGGACACGGAAGTGGAGGAATATAAGAAGCAGAAGAAGGAACTGGAGGATATTGTGCAGCCGATCATTGCCAAGCTGTACGCCAACAGTGGCGGCGCACCTCCTCCAGCCGGCGGTGCCGGTGACGACGATGAGCTGAAGGATGAACTGTAAGAGAGAGCACGATCGAACGAAAACACATCAAGCGAACCTGCTCTGCTGTTGGGATAGATAGGAAAATAGTCTTTCCGAACTGCTGCCACCAAAAGAAGGGGGATCGCCTCCAAAACACAAACACAACCGACGCTGCGACCATCGCGATCTTCTTCCTCGAAAGGATTCGTCCTGCGGTTCACGAATGGTCAAAGTCTGCGGGAGCGGCGTCCATAGCAGCAGCAGCTCATCTTATTTTCTAGATGGGCGTCACAGCAAACCGAATAGTCATAGGCGTATGGCTGCGAAGATCATCCGGTTAAACACACACACACGCACACAGTTGGTCCGATAGAAGTCCTCCATCCTTAAAAGACAAGTCAAGATTCAATCGAAAAGGACCGCGTTGTGGCCCACTTGTTGGTTTTGTTTAAGTCTGTCGCTTTGATTTCCATGAATACCGTTTATATTTATTGAGCGAGAGATACCGAGGACAGGAGCAAGTAGTGGGCCCCGCGTGTGCCGCGTAGTGGGTCAGAGAAGGGAATCAGGGATAAAAATAATACTACGCGACATATTCTATTCCGAAGTTCCCACCCTCATAAACTCTCATCGCAATCTTGAAGAAGCGCAGGGCGCCGTTTAAACTGCTACTTGTTCTTTAATTTTACTAGCCTTTAGGATACTCTCGTGCGTGCATGCGTGCACTTATGAGGCGTGTTTTTGTTTGTAAGTCGTCGCGTCCGGATATGGTTTCTTTCGTGTTTCGGGTATCAAGATCGAAACCGTCGCAACGAACACAACACCATAAAGCGGGGAATACACGCACCGTTAGTAGAGAAAGTTGGGCAGAGGACAGGTTAGGGTCCTTTCAGTTCGTTTTTTCCTTTGTTTCTCTCATCCATCGACTGATTGTAATGTAAGGAAGTGTAATTTGCGTGATTTAGTAGTGTCCGAGAAGAGTAACTGCGAAAAAATAGATGAAAAAGAGGTACAATAAAAACAATTCAAAACGAATAAAACAAATCTCAGCGTTCTTATGTTTTTTCAATTGATGATTTAGTTTCGTAAGGACGCATATGATAGGATAGCCAGACCGTGACTAGTTTCGGAAGACCGGACCAACTTACCAGAATTCCTACAATGTCCATGACAAACGACACAAGCCAGGTGGGTGGCTCTCTAATCCCATCTAATCCCATTGCTACCGCGATTTCGGATGGCACATTTCGTTCAAAAATATAAAAGCTTCGATTAGGCGGGTATATTCTCATATCACGGCGGAGCGTATCTTATTTATTTCGCGCTGCTGCCAACAGAAGCAGGAAAGGAATGGTGCGTGAGTGTGTCTAGGTCAAGATTTAATTACACTTTATAAGCGCGCTGGTCATTTTGCCGATACCTGAAGGTTTGAAATTATATTAATTATACAAACGTAAGCACCGTTTCACACGAGGCTGTTGCTCTTGTTCGCGCGCTGCTGACGCGCACTGCAACGTTGCACATCACATCCGCTCGCATTCACGGCCACCAATGTGCCAATGAAGCGAAGATCCCGGCAGTCGCCCCTTCTAACGACTTAAGCTTATCAAACATATTGCGATCACCGCAGCGACACAGTTCTTAAATAAGAAATAAATACAACCAATGTACAAAATGAGACGAACGAAAACGGTCAGCTAAAAACAGGACCAACAAAAACGCGCGATGCACGAGAAGAGTTCGCGAAGCTTCGAATTTGGGCTCCCAAATCGACCGAATTAAACGCTAAACTTACACAAAAATCAGTCCATCTACACCGAACTAGCGGGCGACAGTGCGAAACAACTAAACCTTCACGTTCGCCCGGAACGCAGCGGACACTTCGTTCGCGGGAAAAGCCGCAAAGTCCGCTTTGGCCGCCCGGTGTGGTTTCCGCTGGAGATACTCGTGCACGACGTCGCAGGCCAACTGTTCCGCTTTGGCGCGCAGCTGTGTTTGGTGCTGCTTCTGGCGGTTCTCATGGTCGATGATCGTTTTCGCCACGTTCCCGTGCACGGTCCGGGTGGTGGGCAGCTCGGCGCCCCGCACCAGCGACATGATGAGATCGTGCTTGACGCGACTAATCTCCCGGTCCAGCTCCTGGATGCGTTCGTCCTTCGGCTGCGGTACGTGCAGCGGTTCCAGCCCGGCCAATATCTTGCGGTACTCGTTGGCCTGCACCTTTAGCCGCTCGCTGCGCTCGTCCTTGAAGGCGCGCTTCAGCAGCGACAGCTCTTGCGCAATGTACGGGGAGCTGGTCGAGATGTCGAGCGCCGTTGTCGTCTTCAGGTCAACCTTACGCGAACTGAACGACTTCAGCTTATCGCGTAAGCTGCTCTTTTCGCTCTCGAGCGAATCGATGTCGCTCTGCAGGTGGTCCATCGTTTCCTCGAACTCCTTCTCTTTCCTGCGTGAAACGGGAAGAAAATTACTAAGTGCACGAACGGATCCTCGTGACGTACACCGGTACACGTACTGCTTGAGTTTGGTGCACACTTCGTCCAGCTGCTTCTGCAACCGGGTGGTGTTCGTCTCGTGGTCCTGCTGCAATACGGACAGCTTCTTCTCGGCCAAATCCTTGCGTATCTGCATCTCGGACAGTTCGTTCTGCTTCAGTTTCGCGGCCAGCTTGAGCTGCCGGATCTCGGCCTCCCGGTTTTCGAGCGTGGCCGTCAGTGTCTTCGTTTCCTCGAGCTGCTTCTTCACAGCCTGGGCTCGCACGATGATCGGAGCCACGGGTTTCTCCTCCGGTTTGCCAGTATTGGTGGCCGAAATGATTTCATACTCGTGATCGAGCAGATACTGCGCCAACTGGCCCATATCGGTGCTGGCGGCACTCAGCACCGGCCGCAGGTTCTGCGACGGGCCGAGATCGTCCTGCTCGTAGATCTTCTCGCAGCCGGCGGACACGATCTCCCACAGTTTGTCGTGTGGAACGGACGTTTCCGTTTCCGGATCGACCGTCACGAGCTGCAGGCACTGCCGGGCGGCATAGAACAGTACGCTCATCACTTTGTTGAGCGCCTCGGCCGTACCCTTCAGGTTGCGCAGCGTGTTCGCCGACAGGTTGCACTTCGTAATGGCCACGTCCTGTGGCAGTCGGCGCTTGACGAGTTTCAACTGTTGGCGAACGTTTTCCACGTTCTGCAAAATGTACTGCAGAAGCAGTCCCGAGTCGCTCGTTTCATCGCCGGGCTGCGGGAGAAACCGAAATGACATAAAAAGCCATGCCCAGGCGAATGAAGGCTGTGCCCCGATCCGTTACCTTGATGAGCATCTTGATGATCGTGGAATCGTTCGCGATCGAATCGCAGGCCGCCGCAATCGAAGCCGTACAGTCGCGCACGATTTGCGTTTCATTAACCAAATCGTCACCGGACAACAGCACCACGTACATTGCGTTGAAGAACGTGACACACTTTTCCAGATCTGCAACATCACGGTGCGGGGGGAGAAGGGTCAATAATCGATATGGTACTAACAACGGGGGCCACTACTTACTGTCGGTGGAGGAGTTTTCGTCGAGCTGGTTCACCTTCAGTAGATCGACGATTTCGTCGATCATCTTCTCCTGCGCTTGCATCTCAGGCAGCGCGGCGCCGATCTTGAGCAGCGTGTCCGCCTTGCAGCCAGTCATGCTGTACAGGAACTGGTGCATGATGCTCTGCAGGTTGTGCACGTGGTGGAGTAGCCGCGACCGGAAGCCAAACTGGGCCACTTCGTGCCCACCGAGGATGGCGGTGCGATCGATCTGCGGTACGTTGGAGAACCGTTCCCGTGCCTGGCTCACAATGATGCCCGATTTGAAGACGAGCCGTGAGACGAGCAGTATCACAAGGATCGCATCGTGATCGCCACCGCGCGCCATAAACACGTCGGGCATGAACGCGGACAGGTAGCGTACGTGTTCGTTCGCCTGCGTCAACTCGATCTGGCGCAGCTGCAGATCGATGGCGCGTGTAAAGGCCTTCGACTCGGCAAACATCTGCTTGAAATCGATCGTCTCCGTGATAAGGGCCGTATCCTTCGCTTGTTGCTGTTGTTGCTGCTTGCTAGACTCCTGGTTGATCCGATCGCGCAGCTCCTGGCACTGGTCGTTCAACCGTTGCACCAGCTCGCGGAACTTGAGGATCGTTTGGTCGCGATCGACAATCGTCTCGAGGGCGGCATCTTTCTCGCGGGCCGCCTCCCGTTTGGCTGAGTGCGCCATGTCGAGCTCCTCGCGCATATCCATCTCTAGCTCGTGGTTGCTTTCGACGAGCTGCTCGTGGACCTCCTCCAGGGCCTCCAGTTCGGCTACCTCTTCCTCGAGCGCCTTCACCCGATCCTCCAGCTCCATCTTCTTCTCGGCCAACTGTTCCACCATCTCTTCCGCACCGAGGGCCGCATCGACCTGCTCCTGCAAATCCCCTAGCTGCGCTTCCAGCTCGTCGATCTTGGACGACAGCTTTTCCTTCGTGCGCTGCAGCTCAGCCACTTCCGACTTCTTTGTGTCCAGCTCCTTCTCAAGCTTCTGAATTTCGTGCTTCTCGTGCGCCGACAGGTCACGCAGACGGACGAGAGTTTCGCGCAGCCGGGCATTCTGTTGCTCGAGCTGTTTGAACTCGTACGTCGAGGCCGACCCATCGCCGCCGGCGCCCCCGACAACACTGATGCCACCGGAGGTGAGCTTTTCCTGCATTTCCGTCTTCAGAATTTCGAAATCGAGTGTCAGCTCCTCGATGCGCTCCTTGGCCGTTTCCAGCTCGAGCGCCAACGTGTCCGCCTTCTCCTCGGCCATCTCCTTGTCGAGCGTGATCAGCTCAACGTTCTCGGACAGCTCAGCCATCTCTTCGCTGTGCAGATCGCGCGCCTCGATCGCGTCCTTGGCCTCCTGCTTGGCGCGCTGCAATTCGCGCTGCAGCGACGAGTGCGCGTCCATGATTTTGCTCTTAAACTCCATCAGCTGCTCGTACTGCGTTTTCAGCTTGTCGAACTCACGCAACCGATCGCGATCTTCGGCCCGCCGTTGCTTCAGCGTTTCGAGCTTTTCGCTCAGATCCCCGTTCACCTTGCGTTGCTCGTCCAGTTCGTGCTGCAGTTGCAGGATGTGAATACGGTCCTCGGTGGCGCTGGACGAGGGCACCGGTGTGGGGGCCGGCGAAGGGGACGTCAGCGATTGGCCCGGCGTAAACTGGGGCTTGAACGTTTCCACGAAGCCGGTCTCGACGAACGAGGCCCGCTTGGAAGTTTGCAGCGACTCCGGGGGGCTCATATGCGATCGCTGCAGCGGTTCGTGACGATCGAGCGGTTGCTTGACCATGGTCGGAATAGACGATCCTACCGGGGTGGGAATCGACGATTGACCCGTGCCACCGCCGGGTCGCGGTTCACTGCCCGAGGGCGATGTTAGCTGCGTTTTCGAGCCGAGCGAACTCGTGCTCCGGTTCAGCGACATCCGGGAGCTGCAAGGGAAATGGGAAATGTAATTAATTGGCGCGAACCCAACCAAGTCTATCTACGGTTGTTGTGCAAATAAAAACAATCGTGCGTACGAAGAGGAACACAAGATCGATGGTGCACCGTGGGCATGGTGCGAACGAACGTAAGACCGAAACGAAAGCGTGCCAAACCTGGGTGTAACGGTTGCAGCCAAGATGGTTGGTGATAATAAAATATGGGACACAAACCCGCGGAAGTGCGAAAAAGCAAAGATGGCAAGCAAACCGAAAATAGAGCAAATAAAAGATTCTAAGCAGGTCGATTCCAGAAACGAAAACGATATGTGCTACGCTGGGGCGAAGGTCAATCTGCGATATCCATCCTACAGCCCCATGCTTTGAAACGATCGCGGCGTGAGGTGATATGATCGACGACATAAACAAAAAAGGCCACAAAAGGCATGAAAGGCAGTTAGAAAGGCACGTAAACCTGGATGTCGACAGTGTCATGGTCATGGAGGCCCGTTTCGTTTGTGGCTGCTTTACCGGCGACTTCCGGCGAACCCTGTTCCGCCCGGCGAGTGGGCGATGATGATGATGATCGATGGTGATTGTGACCCTCCGATCCGAGCACAGTAGAATATTGGGTATGAATTGTTAGTAATTAAATCCACACAAAGACACACAATAGAGCAATGGCAATTGTGGAGTAGAATGGTGGTGGCGCGAGGATGAGTTATTTTGAGGTCGATTTGTCGATGGCCGATGGTTAAAACGGGAGGGAAGAAAGAGAGAAAGTTTTGTGATTAAATTGTACAATTACCACATACGATTAGTTCTACGACAGGGAAGTTTTGCGCTAGATCTAGAAGAATGAAATGAAGAGAGAGATTGTAAGAAGAAACGATGATAACAGATGCATGATCGGGAAGCCTACAAAGTACAAACGCAAAACGGCGATCATTCTAAGACATCTTCGAAACAACCGAAAAGGGAAAAATAGGAACAAACAGCGTCTAGGGCTCATCTACATCTACCGGAACTCAGCGATCACGCGATTATCACTTACGCTGTCGGCTTTGCAGTAAACGTTTGTGTCGACCCTGGCATGGAGGCCAGCGAACGCACCGAGCTTGCACTGTTTCGAATCGGCGGCACAAAAGGTGGATAAATAAGAAGATTATCCGATTAGAACGCTGAAATCTTGGCTTGGGGAAGGCTTGGCGTTGCTACACAGCTGTGATGGACCGAAAAACGGCAGTATATAATGAAGTGATCCTAAGTTTGAGCGAAATCGAAGCTTTGGCGGTGCCATAATAATGTTTAGCGAGCTAGTAGAAACACATTAGGTGGACAACGTTTAACATCCTAGGGACAGAGAACTAATGCGGGATGATAATTTGGTGTACCATGATCTAGGGTTTAGTGCTGTAACGAAGCGGCACTCTGTCTATCGATTTTCGCCAATCAACAGTGAGAATGAAACTAGTTTGTGGTTCTCGAGAAGCTTTCAATTAGTAGAATCACTCAATGATCGATGATCAAACAGAAGACGATGGTTGTATGAGAGCGCAAGCGATCATTTGCGATGCACAATTGCGTTTCTCTTTAAAGACGATCAAAGCACTTACTTTACTCGGCCAGTGGCCCGCTTGGCACTAGCAGGAGGTTTACAACAACAGAACGAGTTTTACGGAAGAATATGAATGGGAAGAGAAGAGATTGATAAGGAAAGATAGCCAGATAGAGAGAGAGATGGAGACAGAGAACGGATAACGAAGGACACGAAGCGGATACGGACTCGGGCGCGGATATCGTATGGTTGGGTTTCGATTCCCCAACCGGAACTCGGCACGCACCTGCTCAGCCGGGATCGAGGTTTCTCGTCTGGAGTTTGAGCATCCTCCAGTGCGTTGCCAGATTCGTCGATGAAAACGAGTTGCGTTGGCCGCACGAACATGCCAAAGTTTTCTTCGCACTACAATGCAAATACAGTGATTACACAAACGATCGGCCAAAGATGGGACAGGCCTTACCGAAAAGTACTGCTGACCCTTAATCGATCCATTGTTTTTGCCTTTCGCCTCATCTAGCACCACACCAACCCACTTGCCGACGGCGAATGAGGTCATCCCGACGTAGGCGATTGTTCCGCGCACATCCTTGCCGGACAGTTCCACCCGTTGGCCCACTTTGAGGTATTTTTCAGCCATGGTAAAACACTTCTCGGGCGTTAGTCGTTGTTATGGTGCTTCGGTTCTTTGCCTTCCCGGTGGTGCAATTCTACTACAGCACTTTCACTGTGGGCGAGAAGACGTTGATGTCATAAGTCGCATCGCAACACACCCGCCCCGGGACTCCCTACACATGCCTTTCTTCCCTGTGGTACTATACGTGTCCCTTGAAATGTACCTTCCGCCGTTGCGGATCCGTGTTAAGGGCAGTGGCACCGGAGAAAATCGCCTAATTCATAACAAACATTCGAACAACGAAGAAAAGTTGGATGAAAAATTTTCCCTTCCAAGCTGACAGTTCTCGGGTGACCGTTTTGACAGTTCGCAGTGGCATTCGATTCGAGCACGTTCGAGCAAAACTTCGAAAACATCGCCACGAATTGCGCGGCAAAATTTCGGTTCCGGACGTGCATCATAATAATTACAAAATATTTGGTTTCGTGCCAGTTTAAGCATTTACGGATAAATGGCCGCAACAGAAAGAAACAACGTGATCGAGGAAATAACGCGCCAATATCCGTGCCGTAAATCGATTCTCCGGAAACTGTATCAGTACTATGGCACGGGAGACCCGTTACCGGCCGCACTCTATCTGTATGGGCACGCCGCAACCGGCAAATCGTCCTTACTGGAGGCGCTTCTATCACAGCTTTCTGGCATCAAACACGTAACGCTCAACACGATCGCTGCGTACACCAATAAACTGTTCTTCGAAACGATCGCGTTCGAGCTGCAAGGGATCTCACTGTCTTCGCACAACGGCTACTCCTACGAGCGTAAGATTGAGTACATGAAGGACTTCCTGGATGAACTGCGGCAACTTGACCGATCGCTTGCGTACGTGATCGTGCTGGAAAATGCGGAACGGCTGAGAGATATGGACTACAACCTGCTGCCAATGTTGCTACAGCTTCCTGAGGCCACCGGACAAAACATCTCCGTAGCGCTGCTATCGTCACTACCGTTTGAGAAATACTACGTTAAGACGGGTTTCCCTCCGATTGTGAAACTGTTCGTTCCTGAATACTCACGCAATGATATGCAGCAGATACTGGTGAACGATTTCGAAAAGGTAAAACATCCGACATTAAGCTGTAACTGATAATCGATCACCGATCACCGATCACCGATCATACCACTTTATTCAGATCAAGCTGGACACGCAGGAACGTTTGCAGTTGAGCGAAGCGAATGACGAGCAGCTGTTACGATTGGAACGGACGCTGACCAAAGAGTTTTACGAAAGCTACGTGAGCATCTTTCTCAGCACCTTCTGGAAGGTGTGCAGGGACATTAGCGAACTGCGGCTCGTGGCCGTGCAGTGTTTTACCCGTTACTACGCTCCCGTCCTGGATGGATCGATCGAGGCGCACGATGCGATGAAGCTGTGGCGCAATATCGTGAAGGTGATGAAGAGTGCACTCAGCACACTGTACATGCGCCTCGGCACAAACAGTCTGGATCCGGTGGACGGTGTCGATCAGCTACGGCAAGCACAGCGTCTGGAGCTACCGTACTACGCCAAATACTTGCTGATTGCAGCCTACCTCGCCAGCCACAATCCGGCCAAGGAGGACAAACGATTGTTTGTCAAGAATCACGGCAAGCAACGGAAACGGATGCAGACGGTGAATGCACGGGCGAAGGTGTCGGAAAAGATGGCCACTCAGCTTGGCCCGAAACCGTTCACCGTCGACAGGCTGCTGGCCATCTTCTACTCCATTCTGGAAGGGCAGCAAGTGGGGCTGACGTGCAATCTGTTGGCCCAGATCGCTACCCTCGTTCACCTGAAGCTGCTTGCGTATGCGTCCGTATCGGACGGCAGCATACTGGAGGGTTCGGCTCGCCTGCAGTGCACGGTGGGACTCGACTTTATCCTGCACATCGGCCGCATGGTGGGCTTCAACGTGCGCCAGTATCTGTGCGACTTTCTCTAGGACTGTATGATCTTTATTAGATAGTGCGGCAGGTCGGACACGTGAATCGTTTCCGCCAGCGTTGTGTCGCGGGCGCGCAACTGGAGTAATCCAGTTTCAAGCGCTTCGTCACGCAGCACGAGTGCGTACGGAACGCCCAAGGCATCGAGGTTCGCGATCTGCTTCCGGTAGCTGCCAACATCCTTAGCTTGCTGGGAGTAGTCTAAGAGCGAGACGTCCGCTTTACGGAGTACGATCGCTAAATGCTTTGCCAGATCTTCGACCTCTGCCTGCCGTGCCCGATCTTAAAATAAATTCATTAAAGAGATGATTAAGCCTCAGCTCCTGTTTTCCTGCTTTCATCACTCACCCTTTACATGGCAGATAATGCCGCACTTGAAAGGGGCTAGTTTTCGGTGAACTCGAACGCAACCTGAGAACGGTGCCGGTTCTAGTGCATCCATCAGCACAGCTAACGTGGCACGGTCAAGGTCTTGGTGAACGCGCACCACAGCTGGAGGAAACGACTTTTTGGCTTTTCCTTTCCCCCGAATGGATAGCTCCTCGGGAATATCGGAGCCTTCTAGCAGACCTCGGGGAAATAGCTCCAACCATTCGAGATCGATGGTTTGCTCGAGTTCCTGCGCTGCCGGTTGCTCGGTAGTGGTACCACGTTCTGTATTGCCGAACCGTGCCCTTATTGCAACCACTGTTCGCTCGCCGTCGTTGCTGCTTTGGGCGTCAGAAATTAGATAACGACCCGGGCCTGACGAGAAACGCATCCACCAGATTTTGCGTTGCCGCTGTGTTTGATGTAGAAATTGTGCTGCCAGTGAAGGTGCGATCAGGTATGTAGTGCACAGGTCAATCACAGTGGGTTCCACTCGCAGGCCGCTTGTAGCCGTTCGAAGTGGATCATCGAAGCTCCGATGTTCGCTGCCGTTTACCTCGAGTGCTACACCAAATGGCAAGCTCAGCGGATAGTTCTGGTATAGGAAGTGTAAGTTTTCGGCCAAGCTCATGCTACCGGTGCCGCGGTACACTGGAACCGTGCTTCCACTGAGCAGTTGGTAGCTCTCTTGACGCAAATTGTTGCGTAGCATTTTGCCGACTGGCGTAAGCGAAAGGCCGCTCACCACTGTCGACCCCCGGTCGTCAAGCGAAAAGTTCATAAACTTGCTACGCCTGCACGCCTCCAAAATATCCCGAAATTTACCAAGACCAGCTTTGGCCATCACCATGATGAGTCCGAATTCGATTGGATAACTGAGCCCCAAGTCATATCAATGTTGCCGAGACCGGTATTACTATCCTTAGAGGCGCGGAAACAAAGGCAAACATTACATTACAAATATGATACAGCTCCGAATAGAAATTTTATTTGCCAATTCCTTAGGTTGTCGTAAACTTGTTACACCATAAATCAAAACAAAAACAGCAGAAGGAACGGTTTTTTGACAGCTCACAGCTGTGACAGCTTCCATCAGAAAACATCGAAAGTAATCGATTTTGACACCTGTGGAATGTAATTGTGATTGCGCGCGCGAATTCCAACAAAAAAAAAGGTATAAATCCAATATTCCGAAAAAGATGTTTTAAAACGAAATTTGTCGTAAAGAACAAGAATGGTCAAGCGAGACTTGCGATTGTGGCCTAGTTTTACTGTGAACAATTTACAGTGCACAGTGCACCACAATCTCATAACTCGTCTTCAAAAAATCGTTGCCAGTTTCATGAAAGAACTATGCACGTTTGTGGAACTATTTGCGTACGTTACGGTGAGAAAAATGTGGGTCGCCAGGAGCAAAAAGAAACATCACATTTCGTGGGTATCTGGGGCCCCGCAGGATTCCCGGTTTGTTTACACCCCGACCCCGTCGACCGGAGGAGCCCGCATTCAATAATCGGCGCCGTTCTTCACGGAACCGCGAAGAACTGCGTGTCGAATCGAAAGAATGTTGCCGGATGACGGTGCACAAATATGCCCTACACACCAAGAACTAGGTCACAGGATGGCAACATTGTCCGCCCGAGGATCGATAAGGTGCGAATTTCACGAGATCCAATAAACTTTCATTTTCAAAACCTGTCTTAGAACGTGCTGAGCGACGTAGCCATTTTTGACCAATTATTTAATAGCATCAGTTTGCGCGACCTGCCTTCGGCGGATTTCCATTGTGTTTCGTTGTAGGTTCCACCCTTCCCCGTTGAACCCGTCGTTTCGCTAAACTAGGTGGGCCTCGTGGTACACGCAACGCGACTAGCGTCCTCCGGCACAAGAAGGACAGCGTGAAACAATGACCGGCAGCCAGTTGTTTATGCCCCGGGCCAGAGCGAGACCGGCGGAACCAAACAACGGTCGAGCATGTGGCGCGAATACACACCTTCTTTCGAGTTAATTCTATCCACGGGGTGGCTCCCGCTGAATTCTTTCGCGTCCTCCCTTCTTGGCCGACAGTTTTATAAAAGAAGATCACCTGGTCGTCAAACGGGTTAGTCGTTGGACGAACGTGTCCCGTGTTTGCCGCGTTTGCCGTGCCCCGCCAAAGCGCCAAGAAACGAACAGCAGAACAGAGCGCCAAAGAGCGCCGCGTGCAGAGTGTGATGTGGTGTGTTTCAACTGTTCCCCAGAGGATTGGCCAAAAGCACACAAATTAGCGCTCCGGGGAACCACCAGATCATTAATGGACAATCATTTTTTGTGCGATCATCCCGGTTCATTAAGGCGCTGATCGTTCGTTGAACTCGTTCGGAGCAAGTGTGCAAACATGTGCGTGATCCCGGTGGGCATATTATTAATGGCGGCGATCATGAGTTATCATCCGAGTGTGGCTCAGTTCTACAGTTTGAGCTTCGGGACGGACGAAAGCTTCACTGTTTCGAACCAGCCACCACCACCGCCGCCGCCGCCGTCAGCACCGAGCGCACCCGTAAAGCAGGAATTGCGCCAGAAGGTGACCCCGCTCGATGCGATGATCGACAAAACGAACCATCTCGGATTCCGCGTTCTGCACCAGCACTCGAAGGGTAACAAGAACAACATTGCCTTTTCACCGTGCGCTCTCGCCAGCATTTTGGTCGCCCTGTACGAAGGATCCGCAGGGCGTAGTGCGGCGGAACTGCACGACCACTTGGTGGTGCCGTACGATAAGGATGTGCTGCGCGTTGGCTACCGGGATATCCATCGGCGGTTGCGAAGTTACTTCTACCAGAAAGAAAACCTTCTTAATGGACTCAGCTTGAGCAGCGAAAACATCACGATCAGGTAATTGGCGAGTGCCGGAAGGCCGGATGAAAGCAATGCTTAAGATTGGCCAAGGGAAGGCCAGTCGGTGAAGGTTTCGGTGGGAAATTGAACCTACAGGCAGGGGATTGTTTCATTCTTTGTACGCATTTTTATTGCCGAACGCAGACCCGAGTACGAGTCGGTGCTAAAATTTTACGGCTACGATCTGGAGAGCATTCCGGAAATGCGTATGCAAGCTACAACGCTGCCACCGCCACTCCCATCGACCGCGCCAGAAATGGAAGCGGATTCCACGACCAACAGCGACACCACGACCGATGACGTTAGCAACTCAACGGAACCAATGGAAACGACCTCTCTTGAAGGGGCCGGAACGGTTTCCGAAGAACCGACAACGGTACCGGCTGGCGGCGAAGAAAGTTCTACGGAAGGCTTGGAAGGGTCAGGGGGTAGCACGGCATCCGATGCGGCACCGACTGAAGAGACGATCGTTCCGGACACGGAAACGGTGACGGAAGAAGCACCAGCCGAACCGACGCCCGGACCGGAAGAAGCACCCGAAGAGGGTGGAGAAAAACGACGGCGAAATCTGCGGAAACGGGGCAAACGGCTACTTCACCGGCAACAGTCCGGTTCGCCACACCGACGCCGTTCGTTGCGTATGAAGCGCCAGCCAGAAGAAATCGACATCGTGGGCCACCAACGCTTCCTGCAAAATTTTCTCTTCCAAGACCTCGTCCCGACCGGTGCGCCGCCGACAGAAACGTTGCTCCCGGCAGCGGGTGGTTCCGAGCGGGTGAACCCGTTTCGGCATCCCCAACCCGAACCCGAAGAGTACCGTTTGCTGGATGACACGATCGAGCACAATTTCTATCTCACCGAAACGGAGGTCGTCCGGGTGCCGTACAAGGTTTACAACACGATCCTCAAGTACGCGTACATCGAGGGGCTTCATTCGACCGTAATAGAGCTCGAGCTGGACTCCGAGGATTACAAGCTGCTCCTCATCCTGCCCGATTACGAGTACGGGCTGGGCAATGTGCTCAAGCTGTTGCAGGTTGGCGAGAACGGCGTACCGAATCTGCGCGACATTACGAGCCAGATGAGCCCGACGTGGGTTAAAACGATCGTACCGAAGTTTAACCTCAAAGGCAGCATCGTCCTAACGAGCGACCTGCAGAATGTAATACCAGTTCTGGGCTGCCAGGACGAAAGTGATTCGAAGTAAACAAATATCATTTCCCCATTTTTCTTGCAGCTCGGCATCAACGACATCTTTGAACCAGCGCGGGCCGACTTCACGCTCATGACGGAAGATCCAACGATCTACGCCAAGCACATCGAACAGTCGATCAACATTAACATCCGCACGCACTCGTTGCAGCAACTAAAACGTAATTATGCAACTGGCCACGGTGGCCCTCGTGTCGCGCGCATCGTTATTATGTTTCCACCTGAACGGTGCCCGTAATTGCGGGTCACTTCCGGGGGGCGATGGGCGGCGGCTTCCGGAGTCGGTGTTGGCTGCTGTAAATGTAACTTTGTCTTTTTGTCTTTCGCGCCCCACACAGGTTTTACGTCGCTGTACAAAAATCCGGTCGAGCTCGCCGTAAACTATCCATTTTTGTTCTGCATCTTGGACAACGAGCTCGATTTGGCGCTGATGGTGGGTCGAATACTGAATCCGCTTAACTCGCGTATTCACTAAGCTTCACCACCCTGACCACGCCGAGGAGGCGAAGGTTGAACCACACCCCGAATGCCGTTAAATTCCGTTCCCGTAATAAATATCTCTTGTGAATATGTCTCAATACGCTCAATACGTGAATATGTCTCAATATTGGTTGGTTATGCTCAAATTTACAGACACATCGATTCTTTTATTCTACAACATTGTTTCTAGGCAATATTTAGACTACTTTAATCTGCTGCACTCGCGAGTCTCGCTAAACACTAAGAGTAAGCAACACGGTTGCCGCTCGGCACCAATCTCACCTCTATCGTGACGATCAAGGAGAATATTGGCTGAAGTACGATCGATGCCAAAAGCACCCCGCGATCGGGTGCTTTTTCCCGATCACTCCAACCCCACCGTGGGGTTCAGTATCTACTCTGTTCCCCATTTTGACCAATGCTACTGGAAGACTTTGTATTTCAACGTGTTTTGTTCGTAACCACTTTTTCCCACCGCGTGTCCCTGCCATTGGGGGACACCGCCCTAGCGCACGAGAGCGCTTTTAAGTTTCACTTTTTGTGCGCAATCGTAAACGGGACCGCAAGACTGGAACCGGCGACCTTTTCTTCGGACGCTCCTCGCGTCACTCACACAGCCGTTTCGTGGGGATACGGGAAATAGATAGGAATGTCGCCGAACAAGCGGCGGGCATGTTAGAATGAGCTTGCGTTTTGTTTTTCGGCTGCCGCAGCTATTCCCACGCCACCATTATTGTCGTGCGGGTGCCTTGTAGCGTCAATCTGTTGAGATCGAGAGATCAACGGGCGACGAGAATGAAACGAAAAGAAACAGAACAGAAAAGGGTAAGGGCGATTGGCGACTGGTGGCCGTGGAATCATTTCGAACACTCCAAGGAGTCCAAACGCACATCGCCACCGTTTTCGATGAAAGCGGCCATCCGTTTCTTCATGCGCCTGGCGATCGGGGGCGAGAAGAGTTCCGTGTTGAGGTATAGGTGCTGCTCGTCGAGATAGATACACTCCGCGCCGTGGGCACCACGCCACCGGAGTACCAGACTCGTCCCGTAGCCGACGGTGAACGTTACGAGATACCCGAGCACGCTGAACCACATGTACGACAGGCGGTACATGTAGAAGTAGTCCGAATCGTCCCGCGGAACCACCTCGGATACACGTTGTGCCATGGCCAGTGGTAGCTGGCGCGTTGTTTCATTGTAGCCACCAAACTCCGAGCAATCTTCGACGGAGAAGTTGAGCGTTTTAAGCGGTGGCCGAGGCTGACCGAACCCGATCCAAAGGGAGAACCCAAGGCCGACCAGCAGCCCCGTTATGACGCCCTACAAAACCAGGAAAGGTAGAAAGTGACAATGCGATGCAATGTTGCTGCACGATCCGATGCTCATCCCCCCCGGCACTCACCCGTTGGTTGGCACGCTTGGTAAACATTCCCAGCGAGAAGAGAGCAAACAGTGGGCCACCGACGACGCCGAAAATCGTGAGCGATGCCTGCAGTACACCGCCCATGTTCTGGGCAACGAACGAGACCGCTATGCAGATCAGCCCGTACACGAAGGCCATCACCTTGCTCGGGAAGCTGGACTGCAGATCGGGCAGGGGTTTCTTCTTGAGCTTCTGGTACAACGGTTTCAGGTAGTCCTCGAGCGTGACGGCCGCCAGCGAATTGAGGGCGGCCGAAACGGTCGACAGGCTGGCGGAGAAGATACCGGAAACGAATAGGCCCGGAAGCCCCGGAAGATCGCCCATAGCGTCCACCACGAACAGGGGCATCGTCTGATCGCGTACGGTGATGCGCCCCTGGCGCAGAGGATCACAGGTGCGATAGAAGTAGTAGATTGCCAACCCACTGAACGACGTGCTGAAGCTGAGCAGCGACAGGATGGGCCAGTTCAGCCACAGTGCCTGCTGGGCCGATTTGAGATCTTTCACCGTCTTCAGACGTTGCACTTGCGTCTGGTTCACGGCGTACAGCGAAAGATAGGTAAACATGCCCCCGATCGTCAGGCTCCACCAGGTGTGGCGCGTCGTCGGATCCGGCGAGAAGCTACAAAGAGGGAAAGAGAGAAAAGGAGAGTGAGCACACAGTACTCCAACGACCATCCACTCCGTTCGTACTTCCAAATCTCCAACCGGCCACCCTCGGAGGCCGCATCCCAGATCGGGCCAATACCGCCCGCCTTCACGGCGGCACAGATAATGACCGCGTAGATGGCGGCAAACATTAGCACCGACTGGAACACGTCAGTAAACAGGACCGCCTTCATGCCCCCGATCGTCGAGTAGAACGTGCAGATGCCGCCGATCACCAGGATCGAGTACGCTTGGTCGAGCCCGGTAACGGCCTCCAGGGCAAGGGCCGGCGCGTACACCGCTATACCCATGTACAGGATCATCTGCAGCGTGTAGGCCATCGACGCAGCGAGGCGCGTCGCTTTGCCGAATCGTTTCTCTAAATACTGTCGGTCGGACAAATGAAGGGCCGAATTAGAGGGCAATCAAAACGCACCAGGTGGTGGGGGCCGGCGGCCACGCCTTTGCGGTACCTCGTACGCACTGCAGGCCTGCAGGCGGAAGAATACTGGCAGGAAGAGGTAGGCCGCTATCGGAGTCGCGAGCCCGTACGAAAGGTTAATGGCCACAAACTGGGTACCGAATTGGTAGTTTTCGTTCGAAACACCCAGCAGCGTTACCGCCGACATAAAGCTGGCCATCAAGCTGAACGACACCGGCCAAATCGACATGTTGCGATCGGCCAACAGGTACTCCTGGCGAAAAAGAGGGAGAAAAAGAAAATATTGCGATAAATATTAGGCATCGACGAAGAGGCGGCTTTCTTCGCGTGTTTGTTTCGCCCTCCGCATTTCTCCTCGCCATTCACATGCGGTCCAAAGTCCGGCGCCAGATCATACGATGCGCGCGGCGACGGGCCGTGGATTCCTGGACTAGACGGAGTCGAATTTTGCGCTTCGTAAAGGTGCTTCGCCGCGGGTAATGGGTTTGTTTTGCTTACTGTGCGCAGTTTGTTTCCATGCTTTTCATGCGTGCGCACCTCATGAGGTCAGTTGGACGTGGCTCAGTTTTAACTAACCTAATTGGGGCCGTATAGTGATCACCAACACCGTCACACTCCAGTTCGGTGCGATGGGAAATGGTTCCGTATGATCGTTTATGCTCAACACCATCCAAAGCCGCTTGGTACAACAAAAACGGGTCAGTCTGAACTGGTTTTCCGCTCGGCTGTGTAGGTCTAGGTTACAGGCTAAGGTCACTGACCTTTCTCTCGAATGCGAACCAGCTAATCCCGCGTTACTTACCGTCGTGGTTTTCTGCTTGCCGCCGGAAAACCGGTAATACACACCGATGCCGGCGGACACGATCAGCATCGCGATGAAGACGACATAATCCCACACGCCAAACGATGACGACATGGTGTGTCGGGTTGTGGCACTTTAAATAAGCCTAGAAAGAGACAACATACAATATTGGGTTTTGGTAATTTTTTGAAGTATTAATTTCACAAAATTTTCATCAAAACTGTGGTAAAATAGACCGCTTTTCGAACGCCATTAATTTTGGATAATTAAGTAGTATTTCCCCACCCAGTTGATAAAGCAGTCGATAACGCTCGTCGATGTCCTGTTACATCGTTACAGAAAGCAACAGAAATTAACATTGTATCTGGTCAAGGCCGCTGCTCGGCGGTTGGAGCCCCGGATAAGAAGTGGTATTTTCCATGGCGTGAAGTGGTATTCCATGGTCAAGGTATTAAGTGGAAAGTGTACTTTTTTCAAAAACCTAATTCCAACCTACTTTGATTTCGAGTGAAAGCTCGGCTATCGGTTCGAAGCCTCCTGAGTGTACCTCGCCTGTCTATCATACGAATAATTGGCCAGAGGCCTGGACCGACCGTTACCAGGGCTCGCCGTAACAAAAGTTGGGTGGTGATTAAGCTCAAATCGTTTACTAATTGAAGCATGCATCGGTCAACCGTGTCTCGTCGACGTCTCAAAGCTATCCTAATTAAGTTTGCTCAAACGATAAGATAAGACTTCGTTGCAACAATTGTCCGATCCTGCAGCGATGCAATAGTCGGCTTATGGAACACGTGAACCCGTTATGGGGCGACAGGTCGGCTCTTCGGAATGGCCGTTATCTGGCCGGAGGACGCCATAATTTCAGATTTATCACATATAACACCATTCATAAACCTGTGAAAGGAAAGCATTAGCGCAGAACCGATTCATCAGCCGCGTGATAACACAAACGGCTCTGCTGAGAGATGGTTCCGAGAGGTGTCCGGGCGACAGGGAATCTCCAACAGGGAATAGCATCGAAACACATTCCAATTTTCTGTACGGCTTCTACAAACACGCCTGACGTCGGATCAATGGAACTGGAACTAGCGATAATTAACGTTAGCTGTGTGGACGAAAACTATCCGTCAGACCATCATCTAACGTGTTGTGCAATCAATCCTCCCAGCCGACGGGACCGGCCGATGCCTTTATTGGTCCAATTTGAGTCAGGAGTAAACTAGGGAACAAAGTTCGATCAATTGGCGTGCCGTGCTCCACTCTGTGAATGGGGCGCTATGTTTGGCTAGTTTTTGAGCGGTTCTTTCATGGCCCGTCGAAGCCCGGAATGGCTACCACGTCCATCGATCACACCTCAATCAAACGCGCCTGGGAACCGCCGACGTCTCGATGAGATACATTGTTACGGGACCATAAACCACTTCATTAGACATGACGCGACAGAAGACATGTCGGACAATACTGTAAAACAATTACACGATCGTCCCGTGATAAGACAGCTCATTATCCACACCAGGCCCGGGCAAGCAGCATCTTCTTCTGCCATTCGCCATTGTTTCTTGTCTGCAGGAACGTTTACCGACCGCAACGTGCTTCGACCGTAGATTGCTGGGAATTGTGATAACCGCGGTGACAACCAACCACACAGCAGCAGCACGTTGCTCCCAGATCGTAAACCAACCCTCAGGATGCGGTTAACGATACGTCCGATACGGAGGAAGATCTTTGTGGTATGATACTGCGGACGACGTCACGGCGAATATGAATATGTTGGCCCGTCCGTGAGCACGAGTCCCGGGCGTGCCAAAAGGAAAAGATCTTCCGTCCAGCGGGAATCCGGTGAATGAAGTTTTCCACGGCTTGTGAATGGGATGGAGATGATGATGTCGCGCTTAATGTAGGGCTGCCTCCCCCCAACATGAGGTTTGTGCATTGTAATGGTTTGTTGTTATCGGCTGCGCTAGCTTAGCCTCTAATCACACACCGCGTCAATCAGTGTCCAGTGTTCACAGACCAGCTTGGAGTCGTGTTTTGAGTAAAAACAAACGCTTAAAGATTATGATGATTATGATCAGCGGTCTTTTGTTGATCATTCTTTACTACGTCGCTTATCAATCCTGATTTACAAGGTCTCGAATGGCTTTGAAAGTTACAAAGTAATGGAAAAAAATTATGAAATTGAGAAACGCCGTTACAATCCCCGGTAGAATCGTCCCTCAGTTCCGTACGTTTCCATTAGGCTTTGTGGATATTTTCGGAACCACATAACATTTTTCCACCGCTATTTTGTTGTCTGAGCGCGTCGGCGATCCAAAAATGCCAGCTCTCGTTTGAAACCATTTTTCATTGCACGCTCCATCCCTCAGCAAGGGTTCGGTTGGTTCGGGAATGCACCCGGCAAACAATGCAGCAGTTATCCCCGCTCCGTCTGGCGGCGCCGGTTTATTCTGGTTCGGGTGATTTTCGCGTCGCCTGTTGATGGGGAAAACTCGGCGTTTTCACATTCCTTTTGTGCACGCGAAGAGTGTCTGGCTGAGTGTCTCAATTTTCATCATCGCCTCACATCCCATTGTTGGCTTCCTACGGCCACTCGGGCGGGGAGAACATTTTCGCCACCATTTATCAACCGCTATTTGCAACATTGTATGCACGAAACGAGTGCTGCGTAATCTTGGCACATCTTCCCTGCGTGGCGCTCTACTTTCATTACTTGGCGGATGGCTTTTTTGCTTTTCGAATATTTCTCTCAACAACGTTTCTCAACAGCGTTTTCTGTACCAATTAATTGCTCGGGCACAACTGACGTTGAATCCCGTTCGGTTATAACTTTATTGTTTTTCCATTTCAAGCTCGGGCAAATTGAAATATTGGCGGAAAGGTAAACACTATACGCCAAGTAATGTGTTACCAGTTGCCAATCAGCAACTGTTTAAAACGTTGCACCTTGGCTCCTAATTTATTTCGCTGTCCTTGAAAACTGGCGGATAGTGGCGGAATTTTCCATAACTTGTAAACTCGCTTTTCCTCGGCACTGTTCGTGGCTCCGAATGTGATCACCCGAAACCGGCTTTCGATGCAAATTGCTCGCGGCTCGCGGAGAGAGCAGGTTAAAGTTGTTTCCTTCTCGATCGCGTGGCCCGCGGGACATTGATCTCCGCGCTTCGAACGTTCTGTCCTCACGACAATGACGTCACGTGTCACTACGATTCGCAACCGATGCACCGCGTGTGCGTAGAGCAGGCGCTGAAGATGCCCCCCACTACCCAACGCACCAGCTGACAGCCGTCAATCGATAGTGCGTTTGGGGCAAACGGGGTTGCCTTTGACAACATCCGAACACATTTTGGGCGATACTTACGGGGGGAAATTATGTAAGTAGCAGGCCGCTAAGTACTATGTTGCCGACGGAAATGCGATGAGAAGCGCACCGACTCCACCTGCAGACACACATACACGCACGCTTGTTGGGTGACCTTTGGAATGGTGACCGATCCGCACGGGCGCGAGAGATAGAGGCGCAGGCGAGTGAAGTAAAAATTACACAAAACAAACCTAACGTGCCCGCCCGAACGAGCTACGCCGACGGTGTTCGTCACGCGGTGTCACGGAACCACATTTGGGGACAATTTCAAACGCCGTGCCACTATTTACATCGAAACGCAATGAACACGAAACAGGGCGCCAGCTCGCGCGCGAACCGATTACAAATCACAGTTGTCCTTGACGATACTTGGGATTCTGGGGTGGGCTGTCGCTGATTGCGGAACATATAACACGCGGACTGCCGTTTGCCGATAGGCGGCTGTTTACTTTGGGGAGCAAGATACGGAAACGCGTGACGAGGGACTAGCAGGGATCACTTGTCAAATAATGCACGGTAGCGCGCTGGTCGGGCCAGAAGTGCAACATAGAACCGGGTTGCCGGGAGTAAAAATATCGAACGTAACACAATCTTCACGTAGCACCATCGATAGTACACGAAACCGCGAAGCACAAGCACACACTACTTTCCCGACCAGTGGCAAACGACCGCCTTTCAGAACATTCTTCTACTTCACATCGTGGTCACCGCGGGCAGACATATCATAATCACAGAATAATATTGTGTTATAGTAGTCAGAAAGAAAAATTACTGTTCAACATTCACACGTGTGAGTGAACCTGCGATTTGAACCGAATGAGGTTGAATGAGAAGTGAGAGAAGGAAACCAAAAACTGGCGCTGCTACGAGAGAACAAAATTTCTCACTCTCATGTTTAACCTGACTTTGGATTTTGAAACCTGACCTTTTCCTTCATACTGAGACGGGGTTTCTCACGTGGACTCTCTTCTCTCTTCTCGACAAAGGCCAGACAGAGAGCGTAACAGCGAACAATTGTTTGCTTCTCTCTCCATTTGACAGTTCAGCGGTCCTTCGTCCTTCGTCCTGCGTCGTACTCGGCGTAAGCAAATGATCGTGCGCGGAAATCATATTGAGTAGTTAATAATAATCACGTGCTTATTCCGGTAAGTAATTTAATTCATGTAAAGTTAAGTGAAAAGTAGTGAAAGCGCATACGTTTACATTTTCAGCCATACAATGAGCAAACAAATCATCCTCCCAAGCGATCCCAACGATGGACCGGACGGTCATAAACTGCGGCGGAACGCTTTGCGTAGAGCTCGCTACCTAGTGAAGAAATACGAAGCTGAAGCAAAAAGGCTCGATAGTGTGGCTCGAAATTCCGGACCTTCCGGCATTTCCGATGTTCCTGTCTCTGCTGTTCTCGTAGATGTTGCTTCTACCACCGAGGCCAATACTCCGGAGAGTATCGAAGATGCCGAGTCTGAAGCAGAGTCAGAGGACAGACGGCATCGATGTTTCAAACCACGAAGACGGTTGTCCGATGGGTTTGCCGTAGATGACGCCAACCTGGAAATCGTCAACCAAACCAAGCCCCTACAATCAAAAAAATAAGTTAATAATTTTCACAAATTTACAGAATTTGGTTGATTTTCTTTCCCTTTTGTCCGTTTTCGCATTGCCGGTTCTCTAATGACCATGTGGTTTCTTCTCTGACCCAGAACCAACATCGACATCGGCAGTCATCGTACGTAAGCTTGGACCGATTTTCAACATCAGCTTAATAGTATTAAGGACTTTTATGAATGCTATTAATTGTTCACCACTCTTTCGTTTGACCGTCCACAATCATTTCGGTAAAACCCCTTCCCTCTTCAACAACCTTTTCCGTCCACCTCCAGAACACCAAGCAACAAGATCGATACTTTTTCGAGCAAAGCATTTATTTGGCCACTCTAGTTCACTCACCGCGTTGTATAAAAACATATCATTTTAAATGCACTTTATCTGGAAGACGAGTACCGGTTGTTGTGGTTGTCGGTTGCGTAGTAGTTCTAATCAGTGCGCTCACTTCATCGTTGGCATAGCAACAGCCGCTTTCGTGTGGCTGACGTCGCCCTCACGCCACAGCTGCGTAACGGTTTTCGTTTGCGTGTAGAACTTGACGCCCTGCTTGCCGTAGAAGTGGCAGTCACCCAAAAAGCTGCCGCGGCTGCCGGTGAACGAAAACATGGGCAGCGGAACTGGAATCGGGACATTCACGCCCACCTGACCCACATCGATATCGTTCACGAACTTGCGGGCGGTTGCTCCGTTGGTGGTGAAGATGGCCGTACCGTTACCGTACGGATTGCTGTTGATCAGCTCAATCGCCTCGTCAATCGTGTCCACCGTCAGGCACACCAGCACCGGGCCAAAGATTTCCTCCTTGTAGCACTTCATGGTCGGCTTTACGCCACTGATGATGGTCGGTCCGACAAAGTTTCCGCCCGCGTAGTTGTCCACCTTAATGTTGCGCCCGTCGAGCACCAGCTTCGCTCCCTCCTTCACCCCCGATTCCACCAGCTCGTGAATGCGCTGTTTCGCCTGGGGCGAAATGACCGGTCCCAGGTCGGTTCCGGGCAAATGACCCGCGTTAACCTTTAGCTTGCGCGCCCGCTCCACCAGATCGTCAATCCAATTGGTGGCTTCGCCGACGAACACCGCCGTCGAAAGTGCCATACACCGTTGGCCCGCCGCACCGAAGGCCGCTCCAGCCAGCTGGTTCAGTGTGTTCTCTTTGTTGGCGTCAGCCATTACGACACCGTGGTTCTTAGCGCCCATGTTACACTGGACGCGCTTACCGTTGCGCCCGGCACGCTCGTAGATGTAGCGGCCAGCTTGATCCGAACCGACGAAGGACACCGCCCGAATGTCGGGATTGTCGCAGACAAAGTTTACTGCGTCGTGCGCCCCGTGGATCACGTTCACCACTCCCGGTGGGCAGCCGGCTTCGTTGAGCATCTCCATCAGCAGCATCGTGGCTCCGGGCACTCGTTCCGAGGGCTTGATGATACTCGTGTTGCCGCACGTAATGGCGACCGGGAACATCCACAGCGGAATCATGGCGGGGAAATTGAACGGCGCAATACCGGCCGTCACCCCGAGGGGCAGGGTGTACGAGTACGTGTCCATGTCCTTCGCAATGTTCGAAACGGTCTCACCCATCTGCAGCGACGTGATACTGCAGCAGTGCTCCACAACCTCTGCAACGGGAAATCGAGAGGGTGAAACCCGCCGAAAAACTGGCACCTTCGGCTCGGAAAAGCGAACCCGAACACTTACGCAAGCCCCGCAGAACATCACCCTCAGCGTCAACCAGTGTTTTGCCCTGTTCCTTCGTAATGTTTTTCGCAATTTCCGACATATTATTGCGGATGATGTGCTGAAGTTTGAACATCACCTGCTGCCGGGTCAGGATGGACGTCTGGCGCCAGGTCTGAGGGGAATCACGATGTTTCAGCAGATGAACTGCGTCGTAAGCTGGTTTTCCTTACCTTGAACGCCTTCTTGGAAGATTCCACGGCGGCAAGCATCTCGTCCTGTGTACATTTAGGGACACGCGTGACGAGCTCATTTGTGGCCGGATCGTGCAGATCAATCCAGTCGTTCGTCTTCGACTCAACGAACTTGCCATCGATGAACATTTTCGTCGTTGGCCCCGTGGCCGTGCTGTAGCCCCGATGGAGCACATTGCGGCACTGTGGAATGGATTAAAATCGATTCGAATTTAATGTTTGGGAAAGTCAGAAGCACCCTAACCTTGGGGGCACCTCTCACCCGATAAGGTTTCCTGTGTCCAGGGGTGTTGCATAAGGAAAGAACCGCATAAATGGTAAAAGAGAGGAGACCCTCCGGGCTCCGTGTGGCCCATTAGAATGACCCCTATATACATTGCATCGCATAGTCGCGCCAATTGAACTCGATTAGAACACACGATTGAGGCAGAAGTGACACGCCGGCCCGCGAGAAGGAAACGGACACTGTCCCGTGTTATTTCGGCCTCACTTTCGCTCAGGCCGAGGAACACACGCTTTACGCTCTGTGGGCTGATGTGGCAGCAGGATGGCCGTGGGGGCCAATCCTGCCGTGTCAACACTTCCGTCAAGCAAAACGCGTACAGATAAGACACAACATGTGATGCGGGAAGTCTAAATGATAAAACGCCAATATCTAAATGACAAACTGTGCCAATGTTCTATACAGCCGTACGCACCATTAATTTACATTGTATGAACCCCGAAACGCAATACGTTAGGCACGTGGGGAGCAAACGAACGATGGCCTTGAACCACGCTATATTAATAGAACATTTCACAAAAAGTAACTACACCTTTCGTTACGCAACCGATATTAACTACATTTGATGGCAAAAGATTGTCGGGGGCATATCAGCGATAAGAATGTCCTGCTTAAGAGCTCCCATCGATACAGTCCCATTCTAACTTACCTCGTTGGCAACAAGTCGTAGTAGAGCCATTCTGCTAAAAACAGACACACCTCCGGCGGATCGACTGGGATCAGTTACTTAGCGCGACTACACGACGATGGAACCGTGGAACACGAACCACGTTTGATCTGGTCACCGGTTCACAAAGAACTAAACCGGTTCGCGATCGAAAACGAGCCGCGGAACCGCAAGGCTATTTCGATGAACTTGAATTTGTTGCTAAAGCGCGTACGACGACGTCAGACAGCGGCGACGTAACTACCGTGGCGCGGTTGCGCGTGAAAGAGATGCAAGAGCGTCGCGAGTGCGCGGGTTGCGAACCGGTGCCGGTCGCGCGATATTAGCTCGACGGAACGCACACACGCGAAACGGCACGCTATCAAGTACGGAAAGAACTCGCCGGTTTTTTTGGTCCACACTTTTTTCATGTTACGATTTTACGCCTTTTTTATTCCTGTCCCTCAGTACTCTTGTTGCTGGTGATAATTAATGCTCAAAAACATACAGATTATTGAACGGTTGGTATTGCACCATAATGAGCAACCGATTCAACCTCCCGATGAAGCACGTGTAGGAAAATTGCTCTTCTTGCGGATATTTGTTAGATTTATTTCTATTTAATGCAATTTGGGACTACAGTAACAAACCTATTTGATATCTCTATCTGAGTAGATTATGGCGCTTTTAGCGTTTAAAGGCATAATTATTTGAATCCGTTCCGCACTGCTTTTGCTAGAGCCACCGGAAGGGCGCGTGAATGGGAGCCAGAGTAACAAAGTGCGAATGGTGCTTAATTACCAACGGTCCTTTTATTGCTTATCGGTAACCGCGTTCGTCGTCGTCATTCAACTATCAATCAGTCTCTACTTTTCCGCCTCTTTGACCAACGCACTCTCAATGCCGGCCTTTTTCAGTTCCTCGATTAGCTCTCCGTTTTGGTGCATCTGTAGCAGAATGTCGCATCCTCCGACAAACTCTCCGTTGATGAAAACTTGCGGTATTGTGGGCCAGCTCGAAAAGTCCTTTATGCCTGTGGCGGGAAACAAAGGGGGAGCATAACAGGTTAGGGTCGCATAAAACTCGCGGATTGAAAATGTGTTACCTTGCCGCAGTTCTTCACTCTGCAGGACATCGTGACTGTCGTAATTTACCGAATGCATGCGAAGGACTTGTACAACCGCATTGCTAAACCCACATCGCGGAGCGTCGGGGTTTCCTTTCATGAACACGACCACCTTATTGTTTTTCACCAGCTTTTCCACTTCCTTGGCATCGAGCGCACTTGCACTAAAGTTTCGGCCGGCGACCGACTGTATTAGGCCGCATCTGTTGTATCTTAAAAGATTTCGGGCAATATTTCTGCCGAGAACGTTCATTCTGTTGTTTTGACTGGCGCTGTGTTGTTATCTAACACGGAATGTGTTGACGTTCTCGGTATGGGGGAGACATGTTTAGAACGCCACTGGTACGTATACAAATGCACTTATTGCATGATCTACGAAACTTGCATCTTCCAAACAACAGTTAAGCGATAGTAAAATCAATAGGATGCGAAACCAATATTTAACGAACGCACGAACGATAGTCTATTGTTTTGAGAATACCAGAATCACTCGACATTGAGCTGTAAACATGTTGTGGTGGAAGTCGTTCGCCACGGTTTTTAAACTACCGTTAGATACCGCTAATTTGGTGAAAAGAAAGTTGTTATTTGGTTTTGCTGTACGCTGTTGTTCGACTAAGAAAAGATTTCGGATGGACATGCTCTGTCCAGCACACAAATAAAAGGATAGAACTATTTACACCACCAACAGCGGTGATGGTGTAATCTGTGCCAGGTCTTTACACCGTCTGGTGGGTTTATGGTGCCGAGTTCAATGTGTCACTCTCTAGAAAAGTTCACCTCACGAGGCACAGCCGTGAGTGGTGAATAGTTGGTTGGCTGGCGAAAAGGTGGATCCGCAGTTATACATCACTTTTGCGCTTGTTGCAGCTTGCTTACCGACCGACGGTAGCTGCCATAAGAGCCGCAGTTTCGGAATTGTGAGCCAAACGCCGATTGTCGTAGCATTTCAATGAGGATGGAAAATCAGGAAGAAATACTGCTTCTGCTGGAACGTTTTACAAAAGCCAAGCAAAAGGACATCCCGCGCGAGCTAGAGGACTACTTAACTTTCGTCGCCCGGACGGGCGATACGCTGTATCGCTGGGTGTTGGTGAAGCCGTTGTTCCGAGAAAAATTGGTTAATGTCATTACGGATTTCCATGACAACACGCCGAGCATCGCAGGTAAGTGGCAGCGGCAAACAACCCGCCACAACCGGAAACTGAACTTTCGATTGGCGATGCACCATGCCTAACCGGTCCGTTTCCTTCGCAGATCTTCCACCGTGCCCCAACGTCGATCCGTTCAACTATGAGCGAATGAAGCGAGCGCTTCTGGATCGGCTGGATTCTTTCAATTCGGCCCCGTTCACGGTGCAACGTATCTGTGAACTGCTGACGGAACCGCGCAAACAGTACACGCGCATCGATAAGTTTATGCGCGCCGTGGAGAAGAATATTTTGGGTACGTACGCGACCGCGGTCTGTGAGGATGGGCCTGGGGACAAGAAACAGAAAAACAACCACTACGAGGCAGCGCCGCACACTGCGATGTCATTCAGTTTATTTTTACATCGATTATATCTAAGAGGGGTGTGCGCTTAATGCGCTAATCGTCAAACTGGGCCGAAATCATGTGCAGCTGCTGCCGGATCACTTTACCAGCCGCGTTTCGGGGTATTTCCTTCACGAACAGCACTCCTCCGGCCAGCTGCTTGTACTTGACGACACGTTCCTTGACGTGCTCCACTATTTCGGCCTCTTTGAGCGTGGTGCCCGGTTTGAGCACGACGAAAGCGCGCGGCAACTCGCCGGCTGCCTCGTCTGGTACTCCAGCCACCGCCACATCGGCCACCTCCGGCAACTCGAGCACAATGTTTTCCAACTCCGTGGGTGATACCTGTAATTGCGGTAGGCACGATAAGTAATGTGTCATTTTGTTATCTTCCGACAGTCGTTAGCACGCAAGAACCGGGACGGCGGAGAAGCGACAGCGAGAATGATTCGCTGGACTCGATCGTTAACGGTGACATGGAGGTGAACGTGGACATCGAGATGGACAACGAACAGTTTCACCTGGAGGCGGATGCGCTGCTACCGGATTCGAGCGATCCGGTCGCTGTCCTGCATGACCCGCCGACTGCCGATTCCCCGGGCCCAGTCGAGCGCCCTGATAGTGAACTTAACGGCCGTGGTTCGTTTATGAACGATAAACACCCGTTCGAGCGGTCGGGCGATGGACCGGGCGGTGCGAGCACAACGCTGGACCATTCGCCGAACTCAGGTACCGCTGCCGTCGTCGATACGAACGAGAATGCTACCGATGGCGATATCGCGACACCGTTGCTAGAATCTGCTCGGGCGGGCGCAGGTTCACCGACGACCGAAAAGGAACCGACGGAGCAGTCAGATGATGCTGGGGACCAACCGCACGAATCGAAGCATGCGGCGAAACCCGTTGTCGCCGTCGAAAGTTCTGATTTAGCACCAAATAAACCAACCGAGAAGAGTGGGACAGAGACCGTAGCACCGGCAACGAGCGCAACGACTACGACGACGACGAAGAATACATCGCCAGAGGACAATACGTCGAACGTGGAGGAAAAAATTGAAACATCACTGACCCCGCCGACTGAGCCACCAGTCGCAGCAGAAACGGTCGATAGCAAAAACCAATCTCAGCAACCTTTGACAGGAAAACTGCACGCGGCCGAAAGCGACAAAGCCGAAGAGCAGCAAGCCGACGATGGAGAACCGCTGGCTAAGATGGTAAAGTACGACGTCGGAGCAGGGGACGCGACGGATTTAGTGAGCAGCAACACTACTTCGTCGGACTCGACTGATTCGACCGGTGGCAGTGGCGGGGATACAAGATCATCAGAATCATCTTCTCCGTCTTCATCTTCTTCGCCGTCGGTCGAAGAAAGACTCTCCACTGCCGAAGCAGCACCATCGGCGGCTGAGGTTGAAGAAGTGAAACCACCGGTGGTGAAAGAATCACACAGTGACCAACAGCCGGCGGTCGAAGAAGTCATCCCCAAAGCGATCGAATCAACCGAGGTATCCGTCGACGTGGCTGTCCTAGTGCCTGCTGCGATCGAAGAAGAGCAGCCGGCTGCCGCACTTGAAGACGCACAACATTCCAAATCCGACGAAGTGATCGGTGAAGCGGTAGAAGCAAGCGAGAAACCCGAACCGAGCGTCACTATGCAGACCCCAGCAGAACAGCCGTTGATGGAATCGTCGTCCATACCAGGCGAAACCGTTGCCGCTTCGTCGTTGGTCGCGAATGTGGAACAGGAAATGGAGCTCGCGGTATCGTCAAATATTGCCTCGACCGCCGTTGTGGCACCCGAGAGTGTGATGGAGGAGGACATGCCGGGTGCCGTGGATGAGGAGCTACTGGAAGAAGGCACAAAGGCGGATGATAATGTGATGGACATCGATGAGTCGAGCGTGGAACCGATGGATCAGTAATCAGCGGCTTCGGTTTCCCAAGTCCTCCCCCGACGCTTGTAGTCTCCGTGCCCACCGCGGCCCTTGATGCTGCTGCTATTTGTATTAACGCCTCTCCCCCTTAACTTTAATGGAACGATTTTTTCAAGTGACAAATATATACCGGATAGATCGATGGATAGACTCGTGAAAGTCGCTCCCCCGTGGGGCTTTTGTTGGTGTTTGTCTCTCTCTCTCTCTCTCTCTCTGTTTACCTGATTTCCTTTGACCTTGATGAGTTCCTTGGTGCGGTCGACAATGAAGAAAAATCCATCCTTGTCGTAGTAGGCGACGTCTCCGGTGCGAAGGTAGCCGCCCTCGACGAGCGTCTCCTTGGTGGCCGCGGCATTGTTCAGATAGCCCTTCATGATTTGCGGACCCCGAAGGTAAAGTTCGCCAGTCTGATGGGGTCCCTGGTTACTGCCGTCGGTGAGGGACACAATTTTGGCCTCGGTGTTCGGGTAAAGCTGCCCGCACGTTCCAACCTTCGTCTGATCGTACCGGTAAGGCGTGCAGAGGGTGACCGGTGAGCTTTCGGTCATCCCGTAGCCCTGCGCAATGTCGATATCGCGGCCCACCTTCTGGCGGAACTTTTCCTGTAGCTGAAGCGAGGCCGGCGCTGCCCCGACCAGTACCCCTTCGACGCTTGCCAGGTGATCGGCCGTTATCTTCGGGTGAGTTGCCAGAAACAGCAGCAACGACGGCACGACGAACAGGAAGTGTGGCCGGAACTCGACCAAACACTGAATGTAATCTTCGGGAATGAATCTGAGGAGAGCGAAACGGATCGTCGGGGCCTGTTTAGTCAGGAAGGGCAAATCGGTAATCGATCAAGGACTGCTTGGATGCTGTGCAAAATCCAAGGTCCAAAAGATGTCCACCAAAATCGGGAAACCGGGAACAGTGGTTAGGGCAAATTTGGTGTCCCCCACAACGTAGAGTACAAGGCTCATTGGTTGTTATTGCCGCCTTGGATCGCAATGTTTCATCCGTAGCGCAAGACACTAAAGTGATCGTCGCGCGGCCATGATAAGGGGATTTTGGTTTGGGTTTTTGTGTGGTTCACCAGATACTTTATTCGATAGTTATTTATAAATATATATTTATGCATGTAAATAAATGTTGTTCTTAACGGTATTCCATATTTATTAATATTATATTATTATTATTATGTTTATGCAATTTATGAAGGTGTTCAGTAGTAATAATGAGCGACAGCAGAGCAGAGCCGTTCACCACGCACACACCACGACAGCGGCGATTATCCGCGCGTGTCCTTTTGCCGGCCCTCCGGTCCGTTTAATTGTATTCCTAGTTTAGCAGCAGCAGCAACAACCCTCTTTCTCCCGGGCGGTGGCGGCCTTGGTCGGCTGCTGTGGCTGAGCGGTTGCTCTATCCTCCACTCTGCTGCGCTGCTTCCTACGGCGGCGGCAGCGGCCCAGCAAACGAAACAACGACCTCGCATCACGATCGCGCCCCGTTCGCCCGTCCGTCCGTCGCACACGCACTACTAATAGAAAAACAAAAAAAACTGCACACCACACCTTTTGTTACTACCTCCACTTTCGACTGTCGCGCTTGCTCGCCCGCTCGCGGCACGCGGCACACGTCCACAATTGGTTTGTTTTTGTTCTTTTCTTCATTTTTTAATCCGTTGTTGTAAGCTTGCATCGCGATGAGTGCACACTCTGTCTGTTCCGAATCGTTGCCGCCGCACGACGCACTGTGAACTGTGACTCTGTCGCTTTGCTGTCTGTCTGGCTGCGCGTGTGTATGTGTGTATGGGTGAGGAGTGTGCACTGTGTGCACTTTTCCCGCTTCTTTAAATCCACCGATTGCTACACGATAATAGTATTGTTTATAAAAAAACGAAACGAAACGAAAAACAAAGTCCGCCATCGGCGGCATGATCATTCGTGATCGATACCGGCATCATCGCACCGAACCGGAACGCGGGAACGGTGGAACGCTGTTAGTAGGGCGGCGGTACGGGCGTGGAGGTCTCCTCGTCCGCGCTGCTCTCGCACTCGACATTCTCGAGCATCGTGAGGAACTGGTGGGTCGACTTGAGGCAGACGCCCTTGCCGTTCGCCTCGAGCGGATCGTGCGACTCCTTCCACAGGTTGAACCCTTCGAATATCACAAAGCCCTCGTACAGGTTCTGGAAGATCGAGGTCAGCAGACTCTGCGGGTGCTGCAGCGCCACCACCATCCTCTGGACCGCGTACAGACACTGCAGCTCGCGGTCGGCCCGGCCGTGGATGCACCGCTGCAGCAGCGGGTTCCACCGCGTCATGTCCACCAGCACCAGTCGCTGCTCGTCGATGCAGTGCTCCAGGACGACCGTCGTCAGCGTGCGGATGAAGTCGTTCGGAAGCTGCCGCTCCGGCCCGACGTACTGCTCGATCCAGTCAAAGATCTCCATGTTCTCGGCCTCGTCGCGCAGGAACTGGTGTAACCGGGCGGCCACCGTCGCCGGGTCGATGGTGGACGGTGGCGGCCGGCGCCGTGGATCTCTTCGCGGATCGTCCAGCAGGTACGACAGGCCGGCCTGCTCCACGCACCGCACGATCACGTCGTCCCCGGCGGGGTTGTAGAAGTCGGCGAACGAGAGTGACGCCTCGCGCCACAGCATCGTCGTCGCGTCCCGCCCGTACGCGGCCTCGTAGCTGTGCAGGAGTGCCTTGAGCATCGCCCAGGCGTGCCCGTTGGTCGGCCCGAAGTTTACCGCCACCAGGTGGCGCACGTCGTGCAGTGTGATCACTTGATCGCGCACGAGCGGCCGGATAAAGTCCGCCAGGACCTCCCACAGCAGCGGCAGGTCGATGATGATGTCTTCCGCCTCGCGCAGCAGCTGCTCCAGCGCGTACACGCAGTCGCTCCGCGTGATCATGCTGCAGCGCAGCAGCTCCATCACCAAGTCGATTGCGGCCGAACGGAACGGCACCTCGCGCTCGATGTTATCGCGCAGCAGCAGCAGCGGCAAGCCGAAGTAAAAGCCCGGCTCGATCAGCTGCTTGATTTCATCCACCAGCACCAGCAGCTCGCCCGTCATGGCGTACTGCATCGTCTTCGAGGTCAGCTTTTTCAGCGCCGTCTCGATGTGGTCGTCGATCTTCGGATACGGTGGCCCGCCGCCGCACGCTGGCCGCCCTCGTCCTCCGCCTCCTCCTCGTCGGCCCGTTTCCGACGACGACGATGACGATCTACCGCGGCCACCGCCGTTGCCACCGGTCGCAGCAGGAGCACCACTCGGGGCCACATTCTGCGGTCCACCTTTGTCGGCCGCAGACGACTGGGTCGTGGTCGTGCTGATCGTCGACGATGGCTGAGGAGGAATCTGAATGTGTTGGTAGAACTGACCGGCCGCCGAGGACGACTTTCCGCGGCCACCATCGGCGGAACCGCCAAACGCGGGGGGACCCATTCGGCCGTGCTGTTGCTGCTGCAGTTGCTGCGCCTGCAGTTGTTGTTGTGCCTGCAGTTGTGCCTGTTGCTGGGCCAGGTGCCGTGGGGCCAAGTTCGGGCCGCCGGACGAACCCCTGCCACCACCCATCGACGATGGCGGTGGTCCCATCTTCCGGTCCCGATCGCGGTCCATCATGCGATCGCCGGAAGACGGTTCGCGTGACGATCGCGAGTAGCGATCCTCGTTCTGACTGCTGCTACTACCGTAGCGAGTGTATCTGTCGCGCTCCATCGAACCCTTATGGTGGTACCCGCCGCCCGAGTCTTTGCCGCCTCCGTAGCTTTTACTGTGGTCGCCGCGATCACGGTCGTTACTGTCGCGATCGCCACCACCGCTGCTGCTGCTGCTGTTGGGGGGTGCGTTCGACCCCAAGCTCGCAGCGCCCGCCGGTCCGCCCTCTTCGCTGCCAAGTGGGGCGAACTTGTTGTTCATCCACTTGTTCGTCTGGTAGTTGGCCGCGCGGCCCAACTGTGTCGTGTCCACGTTCATCGACAGCACCAGCTTCTTTGGATCGATCGATATCTGGCGGTTGTTGCCGCGATTGCTGGAGATTTTCTGGAACCCATCGTCGTCGATCTGCAGGCGGCCACCCTTCGCGTTGCCGCCCCGATCGTTACCGCCGCCGCCGCCGCCACGATCACCTCGACCGAGACTTCCCTGATTGTAGCCCGGGCCGCCGCTTCCACTGGATCCACCGCCTAGGGAGCCGCTGCCACCGCTGGACAATTTGGAGAACGGGCCACCCGGTGCGTTGCGCGATCCGAGCCGACCGCCCATATCACTGCCACCACCACTGTCCTTGCCGCGCGGCATAAAGTTCATAATTGTAACTTGGTTCTGTTCCGTCTCCGCTTCGCGGGCGATCTGCGAGATCGTCTTCGGGTTCAGATCCTGCCGCCGCGGTATCCAGCCGCTATTGCGCAGATCGATCAGATCCTGGATCATGAAGCGAATCCGGCTGCTGATTCGGTACCGGTCGCGATTGCGCACCAGCTCGTCCAGCACCTTGAAGTAGCCGGTCAGCACCGTTGTCTGCTGCTGGCTGTTATTGCCCCGGCCGCCGCCATCAGTCTGTGCCTTGCCCTCGCGCTCCATCTTGCCGCCGATCGTCGTCAGCAGCTTGCAGAGACACTCGAGCGTCTCCTCGTTGTAGCCGCCCTTCTCCTCCTTGATCATCGCGTCGATGCAGTTGACCATGATCTTGTTGCGCAGCAGATCGTCCTTGTACAGCTCGCCGATGAACCGCACCAGGCCCACGGCCCGCCGGCGCGTCTTCAGCTCGTCCTCCTCCAGCTGCAGCTTCAGCTCGTCGTACTCGTCCTTGCTCAGGTCCTCGCTCGCCGCCAGCTTCTCGTGCTTCTCGCGCGTCGCCTTCGCCTGTTCCTTCCCTCGCTCCTCGAACTCCTGCTGGCAGCGCTCGATCAGCCGCTTCTTGAACGTGGACTGGTGGTCCGCCACCGCGATCAGACCCACCTCGCTGCACATCTTCGAGTACGCCTCGGCAAAGTTGGGCTCCGAGATGGCCTTCTCGAACACGAGCTGGATGCACCCGTCCAGCTGCTCGCTCGTGTCGATCTTCAGCGCCTTCACCTGCTCTATGAGCTTGCCAAAGTTCTCCGGCGTCAGCTTGTTCAGGATGCTGCGGAACGTACGCAGCAGCGTCTGCAGCTCGTCCTGGCCCTGCGCGTCCTTGCCACCGGCGCCACCGGGCTGCTGCTGTAGCACGTGCGACGGACGCCACGCGTTCGCGCACTCGTTCAGCTTCACTTCCTCGTTCAGCGTCACGGTCACCTTGATCAGGGGCGGTCCCTTCGAACCCGCCTTGCTGCCGCCACCACCCATGCCCGATTGCGAGTGCTTGTTCGCCTGCATGCCGCCGCCACCGCCACCGATACCCGACTGGCTGCCGCTAGGGCCACCGCCCTGCTGCGATGAGCGCTTCACGTACGCCTGGCGCATCGGGCCACCCATGCCTCCGCCGCCTCCGCCGCCGCCGCCACTCTTCACAAAGTTCGGCATCAGCGAGAACTCGTTGATCTTCTGATTGCCGCCGTACGCGTTGCCACCGCCTCCCATGTGCAGGTGGCTCGGGCCGTTGGTCTTCACGAGCACCGTCTCCAGGTTGTTGGGCAGATTGGTCGGCTTCTCGAGGGCCGGTGCCGCGTTCTTCAGCTGCAGCAGCTGGTCCTTCGAGTACTTCTTCTTGCCGTCCGGATTGCCCGGGCTCCACTGGTCCGCATCGTAATCGATCAGCGTGATCGATTTGGACTTGACGGCCGGCGGCACGAGGCTTGGCTTCGGTTTCGGTTCCACATCGGTGCCACCGTTCGGGGTCACTGCCGCCGCTGCCGCCACCCGGGCGGCCAACGCGGGTTCCTGAGCGTTTGTTGTCGCTGGGACGGGGGCCACCTCGACGCCATTCTGGTCCTGCTGCAGCTGGTTGGCCGCCGTCACCGTCACCGTTACGACATTCCGATTATCGTCTAAATTGTTGCTACCGCCGGCGGCAGTCGTCGCCGGTGCTGCTGTGACGGTGGCGACCGGAGCCGCGGCAGTGCTCGAGTTCGTTGGGGCCACGCTTTGGGGGCCGCTAGCCGTCCCACACTCGTCGTTCCCAACTACCGCCGTGCGCTCCGGGTGGTGCTGGTGGTGATCGGTCTGTTGCTCGACTCGATCCGGCGTCGATCGCTCCTCCGTCGCCGTTGCTGGAGGCGCCGGCTGCTGGTGCTGCTGCTGCTTGCTGACCACTTCACCGTTGCTGCTATCGATCGTGCTTAAGTGTCTGGTGTACTCCACATTATTGTTATTTATAATATTATCATTATCTAGGTGCTTATCACTAGGTTCCTTATTTAAAATGTTTTCCCTCTGCACTGCGGCCGCTCGATCGGTCTCATCCCTGGCCGCTGCCGCCACCATGACTGGTGGCGCCAGTTGTTCCGTTTCCACTGCGACCGGCTCATCCGTGACACCGGTCGTCGTCGTCTGTTGCTCTTCCGCCTCCGGTACGCCGTGCGCTACCGGCTGCACCACCGTGGCTTCCCGCAGCTCTTGTTGTTCGCCGCTGTCCTCCAGCAGCTCCGTCTTGGCCTCGCCCAGCTCCAGGTTCGCCATGCCGTCGGCCAACTCATCGCCACGCTCCTGTCGGTGATCCGTGTCAGCGATCAGCACGTTCGCGTTCCGTTCATCGTCGGCGGCCACTTCTAGGGCTGCCGAGGTCGCACCGTTCGCCTCGATGACCAAGGAGGGAGCCACGGACGCGTGTTGCTCCATCGGTGGTGGTGGCACCGAAACCGGCACCACGGGCACCACCACCGGGGCAATGGGGACTGCCGCCGATGGCGGAACGAATGGTTCCGCATCGGTTGAGAGTACCGACGTCGTGCGATATCTCCGGTCGGCCGTCACGGGCGGGCCCAGCACGGGCGGTGGCGGCTCCGTCAGGTAGTTGCCGGCGTGATGCAACGCCACCGGCAGCTCGCTACCGTCGCCGACGCCCACGAGCACCGGCAGATTGCCCTGGCCCTGTCCGACGGCAGCGGCATGCGCGGCCGCCGCCGTCTGCGCTGCCGCTTGCGCCTGTGCTTGCGCCTGGACCTGTGCGGCCGCCGCCGCTGCGGCTTGCTGCGCGGCCTGCGCTTGCTGTGCGGCCGCCTGCATTGCGTACGAATGGTGTTGTTGCTGCTGTTGCTGATGGTGCCGCGGATGATGATGGTGCTGTTGCTGCTGCGGAACATGCATCTGCTGCTGATGCGAGTGCTGCGGATGCTGTTGCTGCTGCTGCTGCTGCGACGGATGATGGTAATGGTGCTGCGATTGTTGCTGCTTCATGTGCTGCTGCTGCGAATGGTGCTGCGAGTGATGCATGGCCGCAGCACCAACGCCAACGTCGGCCATGGGCTTCTTCTTTTTCGACGTGTATTGTATGTTGGGAATTTCCACCGACGGACCGTCGGACATAGCGGACACCACGGGTGTGCCCGAGACCGTCGTCATGTCGCCGGCGGATGCCGCTAGGTGCGGTGGCAGGTGGGGCGGCGGATGGGAGTGATGGTTGGCCAGGGCCATCTTTAGGCCACTCACCACGTACATGTCGTGCGGGTGGGGGGTCGATGAAGGAGGCGGACCCGTGGGAGGCGGTTGGTGCTGCTGCTGTTGCTGTTGGTTGGTCACTGACACCACCGAGCGACCGCCGGACATATCGTGGCCACCACCGCCACCCATTTGCATCTGAATCTGGCCGTGCGTCGGCGGAGGCTGCAGGTGCAGATGCGCCTGTGGTGGGGGTGGTGCCATCGTGGCCACCATAGTTGGTGGCACACCGTGGTCCGAAGGCTGCTGTTGTTGCTGCTGCTGCTGCGGCGGCGGAGGATAGTCGGAATAGTCCGAGTCGAGCTGTGGAGGAGGAGCTGACTGCGGTGCCCCGCTGGAAGCGGAATTCGTGGACACACTTCCGGACCCGGACGAGGAGGACGCCGACGAGGACGCGATCGGCGAGTCTTTGAACAAGTTCTGCATGATGTCCGTGCCGGTGTCCGGATTGATGATGGGGATGGCGTGCTTGCGCCGTTCACGCACCGTCGGAAGCTTGGCGGCCGGTTCCCCGCCGTGCCCCACCGTGCCACCGGTGGCCGGTGGGCCCGACGGCTGCTGCAGATGGGGCGGCGGCGCCAGCATGCTCGGCATGGGCGAGAAAGAGGCGTGCGGTTGCGACGACACGACCGTCACCTGGGAGGCCGAGGCCGCCTGAGGGTGCTGCTCCAGCTGCTGTGCCAGCTGCTGCTGCGGGGCCTGCGGTGGATGCATGTGTTGCATCATCTCGTGCGAAACCTGCATCGGGGCCGGCTGCTGGTTGGGCTGCGGAGGCTGCGACAACGGCACTTGCGAGATCTACGGAACACGGAAGCAACGGGTGTGTATGAGAGAGAGCGGTTCGTTTTCGGGCCGGGGCACGCGTCGGCGGTACTCGGTCGCTTCCTTACATTAACTAAATTGTTCTCCCCGCCCGGCTGGCGGCGGCCGCCCGCTTGCTGGTGCTGGTTCATGACCGAGTACATGTACTGCGGGTGCGCGGGATACACCAGGTGGAGGTTGTTCATGTTTGGCCACGGGCTCGGTAACCGCTGCAGCGGCGGCATGTAGTTGATGGTCAGCGGCACCTGCTGGAACGGGGTTAACGGCATGCCACGCGGGCGCGACGACTGGCCGCCACCCGCCCCGCGGAACACGGGCTGCTGTGAGTAGATGTTCTGATTCATCATCGCCTGCTGCGACGAAAGCTTCATGTCAGGCTGTGGCGGCGCCTGCTGTTGTTGTTGCTGCTGCTGCTGCTGTTGCTGCTGCTGCGAAGTCGGTGTCCCCGAGGGCATGCCCCGTAAGACGGCACCGGGCGGCAGCGGCCCTCCACCACTTTGCATTTCGATGATACGATGGACGTCACACCACCACCACCAGACAGAGCATAATTATTTGCCGGCCACGGTAAGTTTCATTGAAACGCTGCGAAAACGGAACAGTGCAATGACCGCGGTGGCGAAAGAAAAGGATCAGATTCGTGCGTGCGTTCGGCAGCGACAGGCAATTGACTTGACACAATATTGGTCCCGCTGGCTCCCGGCGACACGTTACCAACCGGAACAAAACATAGCGACGGTCGCGCGAGCGAGCGGGACGGCGATAGAGTGAGAGAAAAAAAGTCGGGCGAAAAGCGTGCGGTGGGCCCGCCGTCGCGCTTTCGCTTTTCACGGCTGCCTCCACGGGTGTCTTACCTAGCCTATCGAGGAGCCACGCACATCCCATCGGGCCTTCGAACGCGAACCCAACTGGTATGCGCACCATAAAGGGCCAGCCTCCGGGAAAGCGAGAAAATAGAAGCAAATATAGGTTATCTGCCTCGACGAACCAACCAGGCACCTGCTGTTGCCCGCAGAGAGGTTTGTCTCCGTCACCGAGCTGCTGCGTGTGTGCCGAGCGATGACGAGCACGGCGCAACGGCAACGTTCGACCCGCGGCAAGGTGTACCCGAGTGCGAACGCGCGTGGCTTGCTGGCGCGACGATTAATCGCGTGTCTTCGGAGCGAATTCCAGCAGCGTTTCCGTCGGTGCACACTTATTTTTACCACAAATTCATCGCGGTCCAGCAAAAAAATTAGGCCGTGGAGCAATTTTGACAGCTAGTGACGTTCGCATCAAATCGATTTGATTACGTAAAAAATGCTGACCGTTTGCCTGTCCGCCGCACGCCACTAGCGCCACGCTGGCAGCACTGCCGCGGCTGGCAGCCCGGACGGCACGGGCCAGCGGCCGAACTGCACGCCCTTCCGCGCCCCGGGAGGTGGTGGAAAAAATCCGAAAAATTGGCCACATTCGCCAACGGGCCCCAGTCGGGTCGGCCGGTTCGGTTTGGGAGGCAAACTGGCTGCACCGAAAGTCGACGCGTAACGGTCGCGTTCGTACGTCGAGCTTGAAATTCACTGACACCGCTGACCTCCAGTTGACCGTCGATGGAAATGGCCGATCCCCTCACGATGCGGAGAAATGGTTTACACTGTACGGTGCAACACTCGAGACACTGCTCAGAACGTAGCGCGGTTTGCTGTGATGCGTTGTCGGCTGAACACTGGCACTTTTGTTACACTTTAGCATTATTCGGCTCACTGTGGTAACACATTATTTTTTTCTTTCTACCGGCCTCACAACGCACACTTTACCGCGGGCAGAGAGGGCAGAGCGACAGAGAGAAATTCAAAATTAAGAGAAGTGACCGTTAGAAAAGAAACCCGTTCGCGCCCCTTTTTTGCATGCAAAGGTGCAGTAATTTAAAAGAAATGCCCGATTCGGGCGAAAGAAAAATTGTTTAAATACCTGGGTATCGATACTATGTGGTTTTTCGATTTCAGGACGGAGTGCAGAATCCCGTTCAGTCCGTAGATGTGGAAATACGGAGGAATGGTGAGGATGGTTTCCTTCTTGTTGACTGCAAAATTGGGGAGCGAGAAAAAGTAACATTGTCAAACCTGCCCCGCTTCTTAATCACCACGGGCACTCACTGTATTCCGGTTGAAAGTATTTGGAAATCGTCGGGTGCGAGCCTTGGGCCAAGTTAGCTACAAGATTGTAATGGGTCAGCTCGACTCCCTTCGGTAGGCCCGTCGTCCCGGACGAGTACGGCAGGATGGCTGTTTGATCACAGTCGATCGTGGGCAGTTCGCTCGTGTGGTTTTCCATCAAGAATTGCTAGTCGAAGAAGGGCGGTACGAACGGGGGTGTCGTTAAAAGTGCCGTAAGAAGCATGCCCGCAGAGTGCAAGTCCGTACCTCGAATCCGTAGATGTTTTTCTCAAAGTCATGCTTTCCTCCGACACAGATCGTACCCTTGTACTGCTTCACCTTCAGTTTAAACAGCTCCGCTACGGGTAGCAGCATCGGCAGCGTGACGATGACCGTTACGCCGGCATTTTCAAACTGTCGACACACTTCCTCTGTGTTTTGCACGGGTAATGAAAGACATTAAGAAATGGGCGGTTCGTAAAGTGGACAGGGGCGCCCTGCGTGGGACCTACCCGGTGTGTAGAGCGGATTAGCGAAGGTTACGGCCAATCCAGCCATCAGGCCACCATGCAGCGCCGGGACAAACTCAGGAATGTTGGGCAGTAGCAGCCCGAGAACGTCGTGTTTGCGCATGGCGCATCCCTTCTGCGACAGTAGACCGCAGGCCATTCGTTTTACCATCTCGTAGGTCATACCAAAGGTGTACGACCGCTTGGAGGCACCACATGTCTTGGAAGAGGTTAGAACAAGAATACTGTAATGATCCTTCGAACCCTTGCGTCGGCGTCGCTCGTTGTAATTAAGGGAAAATAGAAATACAAAGACCCTATCATTGCATCATCGATCATTGGATCCGCCGCGATCACGATCACGGGATCGCTGCGAAGTGTGAACCTCGCATCAGTTCCGCGGTGATTACGATCTCGATCAAAGTACAACGTACAACACGATTCAGTTCCGGGCTGGTACGGGGTGCGAGTGCAAAACGAAAATGCTGCAGCTTATCGCGTCCGTTATCAAATTCCACGAATGACCCACTAGCAACGTTGTTGGGGGCCAACGCACACCCGGCTTCTGTTTCGGCAGTTGGTTGGCTTCGGCGAGATTACGCTGCTTTTTCGCGTCATCGCGCGGTTTTGGGGTTTTCTCACATTGCAAGGAAAACCTTCAAATGGGCAGTTAATCACCCCCACACAACAAAATCAATCACCCACACACACGGCTTCGTATTTTTGGCTCCACGATACTCACAATGGCTGGCTGGTTCGCGTACTTTTCGTACCCCTCGAAGATGTACTCGGTCACACTTTTGCGCGGAATGTCCACCTTGCCGAACGGGGACTGAACCACGTTGCGTTCGTGGGTCGCGGCGTGTCGCCGTTGCAGCGCGGCGCTACCGAACGCACCGGTACGCCGTGTGACATCCGTGGCGGACCACGCAAATAGACGGCGGGAAATCATCCTGGTTTTCGGCGGTGGCGACGAGGGCGGATAGAGAGAACGGCTTTCTGCACGGTCGGGAAGCTTTCGGTGCACTGATTGAGATTGCTGGAGTGGCACGAAGCTGTTGCTGTCACTGTTTGCGCCTGAGAAGATGCCGCCACCAGTCTGAAACCGGCCAAGGTTCGCCGAGGCTAAGGACGAACGCTGATGCCGCTGGGGGCTGGGGTGGAACCAAGCTGCTTATCAATCTCGCTGCATTGCACGCGGCGGCCCTGATTAGGGACGGTACTAGGAAACAGTGGCACGCGATACGTGATTAGGTGGTCTCTATCGATCACAGACTGCTCGTCGAAGGGGTTAGCGTTAGTTACTTCCTGGAGGGTGGACTGCACCGACGGCCCCAATCAGCCGTTTTGTTGGTTCAAGAAAACTACAGCTTTTGGATGGAAATACATTTTATTGTTAACCAAAGATTTGCGGTGAGCACTACTCGTCATTCGATACCGTGTCCACCTCATCTGGCTGCTCTTCTGTTGGGGCCGCACCGTCGGCAGTGTCTTCGAGCTGAAGTTTGTCCTGGAATTTGTTTTTCTCTGCAACAGACAGCAAGAAAGGTCAAGGGTGCGAACTGACAGAGCGCGCCGATCGGTGGCTTACCGAACTTTGAAACATCGCCACCGAGAAGCCGGAGCAGATGCACCGTGTCATGCTGGTCGACGTACGCCCGTAGGCTGAGCGTACCCTTCCAACCGACGGTAGCCAGTGGGAGATCCTCCAGCTGACACTCCAGTATGCAGCAGCCGGAATCTGGTGGAAAATGGATGCGTTAATCGGTTGATCGTACCGTTCCGTAACGGAGCTCACGGGGTTACCGAAATCTTTCAGATTCTGTTGTGTTTTCTCCGCTAGCGAGGAGATCTCGGGCGGTCGAGTCGGATCGGTGCAGGAAAGCAGTTTGATCAGATCGTCCGGCTCTACCGTCACACGGCGCCGCTGGCCAATGAATCCGTTCACGTTGGTGAGTCCTTCCGATGCGAGACGGAACTCGCACTGCATGTTCCGGTTGTCGCACCGGACGAACGTTTTCACTCCCAGATTGATAAATTTGACCCGTTTCTCGTTCCGCTCCACCACGTCGCGGACGGTGCCGGTACAGAAGTAAATGTTCTTCTTCTTCCCAACGCGGCAGCGGGTTAGGAAATTGCGTGGATCGAAATCTGTCGGTAGAAAAAGTAAGATCAATTAACGATCATCCGCACCCTTTGGCGGCCCATTTACCTTTGTCCAGCTCGTAGAAACGATTGATCGAGGCAAACACTTCTTCGTTCTGGTCGAAAAACACGAACGGATCCTCTTTGAAGCCACGCATGAAGCGAGCCTTTTTCGGTGCCGGTGGCGCACTGCCCTCTGACTTCGGAGTAGTGGTTACTTCACACTCACTGTCGGCCACGGTCTCCCAGGGTAGCGTTTTTTTCTTCTCCAGCAGCGCAATAAAGAATCCACCCGTATTTTGGTGATGCGGCAAGATGCGCAAACACCGATCGAGATGATACTTCTCGGTCGCCTCCTCCTCGGACGCCGGCGGAAACATATCCGGCCGGACGACGGTGCGCTGATTTTCCGGTACCTCCGCGAACGATTTGTAGTACTTTAGGTCCTTGGTGGCCGGTTCCCAGTACGTCATGCCCTTGCGGTACCGGAGCGTGGGAAGAAGATCGGCACAGTCGACGATCTCTAGTGCGCCCTCGCTCTGCTTCAGCAACCGGTGTAGAACCGCTTCGTTTTCGATCGGATTGAGCGAGCAGGTGGAGTAAACGAGCTTCCCACCGACGGCCAGTAGCTCGGCGCCACGCTTCACGATGCGATGCTGCAGCCCGTGCAGGTTGTTGGCCTGGTTGAGGCTCCACTTGGTCCAGATGTCCGGATTTTTGCGCATCGTTCCGTCGCCCGAGCAGGGCACGTCGCACAGGACGCGATCGTACAGCAGCGGCCCGACAGTGCCGTCCGGTAGTGTGACTTCCAACGTCGGAAACGACGCACTGTCCTCATTGGTCACCATGAAGCAGGGCGAGTTGAGGCGCTTCGCCTGGTGCACCAACATGTAGCAGCGGTTATTGTCCACATCGTTGGCCATCACGAAACCGGACGGGGATCGGGTCGACGGGCCTTCCGGGACCGCGCCGTGCAGGGCTTCGATTAGCTGTGCCGTCTTCGAGCCCGGAGCAGCGCACATATCCAGCACCCGGTGGTGCGATTGCACGTCCAGCACGAGGGGCGGAATCATCGAGACCGCCTCCTGGCGGCTTATGTTGCCCGAGTTGGTCTCGGAGATGAGAAAATTGTGCAGCTTAAAGAGCGACTCCGAGCGGCGAATATCCTTGCGCGACAGCTCCAACTGCCAGGCCAACTCGTTCGGGTACCAACCGAGCGAGTGGGGTGGCTCCACCGGCAGGTGATCGGTGGCTTCTTCCGTCTGCTTGCGCAACTCGCCCGCCGCTCGCAGGTATTCGGTGAAGAAGCTTTCTTTCGTGATTTTCAGCAGCAGCTTCGCCTGGGCCTTCGAGCCGGTTATGCGGAACGTGACCGGTAGCGTACGCCTTAGGTGTTCCATGAACTGCGGCCACTCGGATTCTTCGCAGACGCGCTGGTGTTTGTAGTACGCCTCGAACGACTCATTCTCGGGCACAATGCTTTCGTACGGCTTTTCGCGCCGTGCCGGTCGCTCCTCTGTCGACTGGGAAAAGATGGTGGGCAAGGGACGCTGAACAAGGACACTTGTTTGGAGTGGTGTTGCGCACGTATCTTACCTTGGCCTTATTATGGCGCTTTTTCTTCGCGAACGGATTCTGCTTGTTGGTCATATGCTTCGGTTTCCCCATTTTCACGTTGCACGTTGTTTTCGGTACGAAGCGAACACAACACAGAATGCCGGTCGCGCTGTCACTTTTTACGCCCGTTGCCACGGTAATCGGAAGCGAAATGTCAAACGCCCGTCAGCCGGGAGCGCTGTCAATTTTGGGAGAGTTCAAACAAAGATCGTTAACACCTTCACCCTATTACTGCCTTCACCCTATTACACGTAAGCTTTTCCATCTCATTGTTAATTCCAACTTATTGTTAATTTCTT